>NC_054536.1:90384438-90661938 GCF_017654505.1 Polyodon spathula | reverse complement strand
CCTTCTGCCTCACCACCCCAGAACACCAGCAACAGCACAAGCAAGAACCCCACGCATACTTCACCGAATGCTGCCACAAACAAACACATTTTCCCTTGGATGAAGGACAGCCGTCACAATTCGAAGCAGAAAAACAGTAGTTCCAGTTCAGGTACAAACCAATTTGTGTTTAATGAGTGCAGTATTTGTCATCTGGTGATTAGATATTATTTTGATATGGACTCCAAAATATTTGTAAGTCAGAAAAGATACATAGACTTGTTTAAGCCATTGAACCATATATGTCATACATCTTTTAAAAAACAGTATTGTCTTAATGAAATCAGGTAACACACTATGTTTGGAGAGAAAGACAGTTTTGTGCACAAGAACCTTATTTTTTAATTAAAAGGGTTACCATGTGAATTTAATTTCCTTACAGATCAATATTTTGCAGTGACACAACAGTGTTTAAAAAAATGTTATTGATAGCATGTAATTTTTTATACTATGGGATACTTATACCTTGTGAAGACTTGTAAACAACTTCAATCAGCCTATTTATAAACTGTTAAGTTGACCATTTCTACTTCAAAAATAGATAGATAGATAGATAGATAGATAGATAGATAGATAGATAGATAGATAGATAGATAGATAGATAGATAGATAGATAGATAGATAGATATAAGTTTCTAAGTGTAATATTTCTCCTCATGTTGTTGTTTCTTGCTTTGTGCAGCTGAAAGTTGTGCTGGTGATAAAAGTCCCCCTGGTTCGGCTGCTTCAAAGAGAGCCCGTACTGCATACACAAGCGCACAGCTGGTGGAGCTGGAAAAAGAGTTTCACTTTAACCGCTACCTTTGCAGGCCAAGGAGAGTCGAAATGGCCAACTTGCTAAACCTCACAGAAAGACAAATCAAAATCTGGTTTCAGAACCGCAGGATGAAGTACAAAAAGGATCAGAAGGGGAAGGGGATGATGCCGTCCCCTGGGGGCCAGTCCCCTGGGAGTCCTGTGCACCAGTCTTCCACGGGAGGATATCTCAACTCTATGCATTCGCTAGTAAACAGTGTACCATATGAACCACAGTCGCCAACGGCTTACAGCAAACCTCATCTCAATGCATATGCTCTCTCCACATCATATCCACCGCCTCTGAATAGCTCTCTTAATAGTTGCCAGCCTCCACAGAAGAGGTACACTGGGGCAAACACTGTTACGCCTGAATATGACACGCACCCTCTTCAAGGCAATGGTGGCTATGGGACTCCTCATTTGCAGGGAAGCCCAGTATATGTTGGAGGCAATTATATTGATGCCATGGCTAATTCTGGACCTTCCATTTTTGGTTTGACACACCTCCCTCACCCATCTGGCAACATGGACTACAATGGCACTGGCACCGTACCTAGCAACCATCACCATGGACCTTGTGACCCTCACCCAACATATACCGATCTCTCTTCTCATCATTCGTCTCAGGGAAGGATTCAGGAAGCGCCCAAATTGATGCATCTGTAATGGGCCAGTTAGCTGTGGGGAGATATCCTCTCATCTTATTCATTACCTTACCTCTGAACCCTCACTGTTTTTATTAACTAGCCTATCTACATTTATAGTTTATGTGTGGATGCAGCAGCAATACTTTCTTGCTTGACTTTCTCTATAGCTTTGTTCGTGTTAACAATTTCCTTGTTTATTTTCTATGCTTTTATCAAAACAGGGTATTTGAACACATTTTTCTAAAATGTATAAATGTAAATTTGTTATTGCTTTATTGATCCAATTGGAAGAATAATTCTGTTGCACTTCCTGAGTTTTAAAAACTGGCTATAGGACGCATGAACAGGGGTTCAATATCAGCAGGGGAAGCAAGCCTTCCAGAGTGTGTATTCCAATGGAGATTCACATTTATTTATTTGTTCTTCAGAAATAGACTATCCAAAATGTATTATTTACCCCCATTCTGCTCATATTTATAAAGAAATGGTACAATTCATATTCTAGTTAGCCTCTTTGGCCTTGTTCTGAACACATGATGAATATAAGACACCATTCCCCAAATACATGTCAAAGAGAAACGTTTTAGTGGTGTTTGAACAATGACAATGCAATAAGATCAAAGACAATAAACAATTCAGAAATAATAACCAGTAAAATGTTTGATATGGAACATTCAAATTTCTTTTTCATTGTCATACATTCCATGCTATGGAAATAAATCTGACAAATAAATGATAAAATTAAAAAAATGTATTAATATGAGTTCTGAGTTTTTAACATGGTGTCTGCATAATAATAATAATAATAATAATAATAATAATAATAATAATAATAATAATAATAATAATAATGTTTTTTGGTAGGTTACAAGTAATTTAGGGGTTGCTTCGTAAATAAGTAGTATTTATAAGGTTGTGGTTCAGTCATTTAAAAGTACAATAACACATTATACATTTGAATAAAATACAAAGGGTTTATTACACGTTGCGATGAACAACAAATATTTAACATAATCAAAAGAAGATTACAATACACAATCAGAACTGAAAAAGGACACACAAAATGCTTTCAGCTAAATACATGTGCATGTGTGTTCACAAGCACGCCTGGATCGACCGTTTCACAGCCTGTGTAAGCGCGCCATGTTGGCTCCTTCTGTTTCTACCCCCGCACAGAAACATCCATCAAAACCGAAAGGTTCTGCTGACTTCAAAGCTTCTCTAAAAAAAAAAAAAAAGGAAGAAAGAAGAGAGTAAAAGGGGTCTGTTGTTTAGTTATTCACATTTGTCTTGTGGTTTAAATAAGTAGTCCAAATGATCTACTTATATGAAGCTAATGTTTATACATTAGTACAGTAGAAAGAATCGGATCTTTTTTCAATGCGCTTCAACAAAGAATTTCAAAATCATATAATATCATTACTCAACGAGACAATGGAGGCTTGTATGGCAACCTCTTGTATAAATCCAATGAAGTAAATTATCAGTTTTGTGGTTTTTTTTTTTAACCCGATTGTTGTGTCGCAATATAACGGTTATGTATATTAATAAGGGTCACCCATTTCCATTTTGATGTTTATGCTGCATCTTGAACAAAAAAAACAAATTGGATCCAATTAATGCGAGCTATCGTCTGCATTCCAAACATGTAGTAAAATACAAACAGATACAGTTTCATAAATTAAATACAAATATCACACTGTTTTCGTATGATGGGCATCTGTTATATAATAAATTACTAAGAAAAGTATTAATCTACATTTTTATATAGTCGTTATGTCTTTAAATTTTTTAACGCTGGAACTCATGAAGCCTTAATGCTATTATGGGATTCAAATGAGAATAAAACTAACAAATACAAATTTACATACAAACTACTATATATATATATATAATATATATATATATATATATATCATATATATATATATAATATATCTGCTATATATATATTATTTAATTAACAAATGGCCCATTTACCAATTTTGGGTTAATAGGCTACAATTTTGTATTTAACAGCTTACATTAAACGCAATGAAGAAAAATGCTGTAGAAATCTAAAATACAAGCCAATGTGTGAGAAAATACAATAAATGATTTTGTAAAGCGTTTTTTTTTTTTTTTTTTTTTTTAATACATAGTTCAGTATTCGTGATTTTTGAGAAGACGCCATTTTGCCGACAGAAAAATAGGATCAAATGAAATATATACTCTACTGTTGTTCCCTCGTGATTAACAGTGTTAACAATATTATACAAATTATACATTTGGAATATAGCTAGTTCTATCTAACTCATTTGAAACAGCCAAAGTCTTCAATTACTATTATTAAATGAGAACTATATAAAACCCCGACTTACAAGAAAACCACAGTAACCTATACTTTACCTACTCGTGTTATTCGGACTTAATATCATTTAACATGCATTTAAAAAGCTCATGCTTTGTCCAAACTGGAACTTTCATTCTCGAATGTAAATATTAATATATAGAAAAGTTACTTACAAATTGTTCATTTGTTATTATCCCTCTGTATGTTATTTGCTCTTGTGGATATTTCGGTAAATATCTGGAACACGTTTTCTTCTGTGGCATATGGCTGGCAGGAAGCAAGCACCATAATTTGATTGATGGATATTCTTTTTTTTTTTTTTTTTTTTTTTTTACAAGACTAGTTTAAAACTAAAACAAACATGTATATACTTATATGCACAAATAATCTATGAATAAATATATTTCCGTATTTTTGTCATTGCAGCTGTCGTTCTAAAACTCTCGATGAAAAGGGACCCTATTTTACCCAAAGCCTTGTGTGGGACTGAAACGGATTTTGCACAATTCCAACTCCTACTCACATTTCACACACAAAGCTCAACGTAATTGCAAAAACATTTGCCTCTTTCTTACAGGTTTGAATCAAAGCCTATACGTTTGCCCACGTTTGGATATTGTCGTCCTATTAATAAAACAAAGAAAAAAAAAGAAAGGTTTGCAAATGTAACACAAAGCTTGGTTACTTACCGCTTACGCAGCGTGGTATGGTATTTACGCTTATACGCGAATTATATATAATATATATTGAATATATATATATATATATATATATATATATATATATATATATATATATATATATATATATATATATATTATATTTATATATATATAACGGATAAACGGCCCTCTGGTTTAAGACAAGACAACGGTTGTATATATTTGTGCTCAATAGCAGCTCGGTGTTCTTCCTCTCTTCCTGGAAACATTTGATCTACGAGAGTAAGAAGCTTTAAATGTGTTCTTAGGGTAGAAGCTGTCAGCCCTTTTGGCGAACAAGATTGATCGCGCGCAAGCTTCCTTACTGCTTTGTTTGGGATATAAGCATTAAACTGTGAGAGGCCTACAAACCTTCTCTGTGGTTTTCTTAAGGAATGGAATAGAATTCAACAAATGAACTAAAGCAAATTTAATATCATAATGAGATCTACCTTCGAGGTAGAAGACGGCTATAGCTTCTTTCGTCAACGAATCTTCGATTTCCACTTATTCTTTAAACATAGATATATCTTTTGGCAAGGATCAAAATCCTCGTGCTTTAGAATATGATTTTGTTTATTTTTGTAACAATTAGGCTAAAAGACATACTGGTTGAACGAATGTTCATTTTATGTAATACATATTTAGTGTTTTTTTTTTTTCTTCAGTACGTTATTTCACAAAGGAACAATGATTAGGTAATTGCTTTTATCATTTAAGTGTAACTAAAATACAAAAAAAAAAAAAAAAATAGGCTACAATTAAACAGTTATACAGGAAAATTGCTTAGAATTGAACATAAAGTAAACTGATAATGTATCAAGACAACACTCTTTATTGGACCATATTAAAAAACAAAGGAAAAAAATAAATAAATGAACAAAAACAATAACGCGTAAGAAAAATAATATTATTACAAAAGCCCATAGCAAATATGAATCTGGTGATTTCAAAATATGCATCAACTAACATGAAATGTTACCTACTTACCAGAATCAAATGAGCCCGTATAAACGTCACAATGATCATATGATTATATTAATAAGATAAAATATTGCTACAAGCTAAAAACGCATCAAAACTGCGTGTATTTATATTGGAATGCATTATTTTATTTGTCCGTCTGTATGAAGCAAGATGTATGCAATATTGTGCAGTTTGCTTTTATGCTGTCCGCATTGTACAGTAAAATATCTAGACCATATTTAAATGAAACAATACCCCCAAACCTGCTACCAAAAGAAAACACATACCGAATGATTGAACATTTTTTGTGCGAAACTTCTTATTTAGCTCGGATGAGGGGACTCTCGTGCCAAAACTTTCAAGATTAATGGATTACTTTGTTAATGACTTGAGGCGTCAGATTTAGGTGCTTAGATGATTTGTGAGGTGCAAAGTGTCTTTCTGACCCTCCTAAGCAATACATGGAGCGAGAGGAGGCAGAAGACGAGAGCAGCTGCACTGACCATTAAAAATATGTAATGTTATATTAGTGCAATGAAAAACTGCTCTGTGTAAATAAAAACAGCACTACCCTAGAACGAGGCGTTCCTTGCATGCTTTTTTTGGATCAATCACGCAGACAGTGGCTTCTTTTGATTAAACCCCAAATTGTCATTGGGCAGAAGTAATCATGTGACAACCAATTCGGTCCAATTTCAACCTTGTCTCCATGAATTCAATAGTTTAATAGTAGCGCGGTCCCCATACGGCTGTAATCAGTGAATTAGAAAAAACACCAGCAGCGATTTTTATATATTTTTTTTTTTCTGGGCCACAAAACATAAAAATAAGAGCTAACTTTCTAAAGCTCTGAGGAGAAGGAAATGAATTACGGATTTGAGCGAGAGACTGGTTTTATCAATAGTCAGCCATCGCTTGCTGAGTGCCTGACATCTTTTCCCCCTGTCGGTGATACATTTCAAAGTTCATCAATCAAGAGCCTGACGCTTTCACACTCGACACAGATTCCACCTCCTTTTGAGCAGACCATTCCAAGCTTAACCCCAGGCATCCACCCTCGCCACAACCGGCCAAAACAGAGCCCAAATGGCAGCAGCCCTTTACCGGCCGCCGCTCTGCCTCTGGAGTATCCCTGGATGAAGGAGAAAAAAGCTTCCAAGAAAAATCACCTGCCGACTTCTTCAGCAACAGCCAGTTCAACAGAAGCGCTCTGTTTCCCCCCGAAAGTAAAGCCGCCGATGTAATTAATATTATTATTATTATTATTATTATTATTATTATTATTATTATTAGTATTTAGTAGTAGTAGTAGTAGTAGCAGTATTCAGCGATTATATGCTGTGTTGCACGTGTGGTAGTTTAAAATCGTTTTACTGCATAATGTGTTTCCTAAAACTTTTACTAACTTCTCCAATGTAAAATGATTTATTTGATTTAGAGACTGACCTTGCATGGCTTCCAGCGCCAGAGTTTTGATATTTGACAGTAATGAAGAGTGATAGATTGCTGTTGCACAGCTAAGCAGCTGATGCATTCATTTCACTGTGGCGACAGCGATGAAAGGTGTATCTGTTATTCTTGTTTTGAAGTTTAGTTCGTTTATTTATTTGCTTCTCTGTGGGTGTTTTATATAAAACTGGACGACAGTAGCACAGAGAAGCAACAATAGATTTTTTTTTTTTTAAACTGCATTTAGGCGGCCATTTTGTTGCCGCAATTTTGTATGTACTATATTATCAAATGGTTTGTTATTTCCTAACTTTAAATGTGATGTGCTTGTGTGTGTGCGTGTGATTTAGATTCGCCTGAGATTCTGGATAATGTTGGTGGAGGATCACGGAGATTAAGAACCGCGTACACCAACACTCAGCTCCTTGAACTGGAGAAGGAATTTCATTTCAACAAGTATCTGTGCAGACCAAGAAGGGTGGAGATTGCAGCTTTGCTAGATCTGACTGAGAGGCAAGTAAAGGTGTGGTTTCAGAACCGGAGGATGAAGCACAAAAGGCAGACTCAGTGCAAGGAAAACCACAACGGCGAGGGCAAATTTAAGAACCCGGAGGACAGCGCGCACAGTGAGGAGGAGAAGACTCTTTTTGAGCAAGCCCTAAACAATGTCTCCGGCGCCCTTTTGGAAAGAGAAGGTTACACATTTCAACAAAATTCCCTGACTCAACAACAGCCACAGAATGTGCACAATGGAGAATCCCAAAGTTTCACTGTGTCGCCTTTAAGCAGCAATGAGAAAAATCTGAAACATTTTCAGCACCCGTCACCCACTGTTCAGAACTGCCTCTCAACAATGGCCCAGAACTGCGCAGCTGGCCTGAACAATGACAGCCCGGAGCCCCTGGATGTCTCTTCTTTACAGGATTTTAACGTTTTCTCGACAGATTCCTGCCTACATCTTTCAGATGCACTTTCTCCCAGTTTGCCAGGATCTCTTGACAGCCCTGTGGACATTTCTACGGACAGTTTTGATTTTTTCACAGACACGCTGACAACAATCGACTTGCAACATCTAAACTATTAAAAAAAAAAAAAAAAAGTCACGTCTCGTCTCATGACTCTTAATTGCAAAAAAGAAAAGAAATCTCTACCTTCTCCTATTAACCTGATTTGGGCTATCTCCCTTTCCTTTGACATGGTCAGTACATTTTGTTGGCTAATTAAATCCAAATGTATTAATATTCAAACCATAATTGTTGTAAAAAAAAAAATAAAAAAATTGATTGAAAGTGAACTAACCACTTTTTAGGTTAGTCTCCAAAAGCAATATATTGGATCTGTAAAAAAAAAAAAAAAAAAAAAAAAAAAAAAAAAAAAAAAGAAAAAAAAAAGAAAAAAAAAGAAAAAAAAATAGAAATTAATCTTTTCTGTCCTTTTATTTTTGTATCACTTTCGGGTACATTGTCATGAATATTTTGTTAGAATAAATTCTACTTGCTACAGGTAGCTTTCTTTAACTGTGTCTGTATTATTTCAATTTCATGTTTTATTTAGAAAATAATTGCGAATGATAATCCATTACATGCTCTTGCTATTGGAAACAGTGCAAAGCAGGCGTTTAATTTAAAACATTTTTATTAGCAAAGTTTAACTAAATACAAAATCCAATTAGCACATTGTATACAGCAAATTAGAAATACGATTAATTAAAATAGTCTAATACACAAATCTAAAACTAAAATACGTCATTAATTCAATAAGTATTTCTTCCAATAGAAATAAAAATAACAATACGTACGCATTTGAAAATGGGAGGTCATATGCATACAGCAAAGTTACAGAACAATAAAATAAACAAATGGAAGGCCGTGTCCTTTATCACTGTCCTGAAGTTGACATGCATTCTTCAACTGCATTCCTACAAGAAAAAAAGATATATGCACCATGACATCTTTTCATTTTAACCATCGCTTTATTATGTCTTATTTTTTTTTTGTTATTACCCTGTCCATACACAGATACGCCTTCGTTAATATTTATGTATTCACGAACATCCAAAAATTAAAACAAGTTTTGAGTGTGTGTGTGTGTGTGTGTGTGTGTGTGTGTGTGTGTGTGTGTGTGTGTGTGTGTGTGTGTGTGTGTGTGTGTGTGTGTGTGTGTGTGTGTGTGTGTGTGTGTGTGTGTTTCTTTTTAGGTCTTCAATGATCCTCAAAATTGATTTTAAATAAGAAACAAACTCACTTGATTTTTTTTTGTTTGTTTTACCATTGCCAAAAAAGCCCGCTGACTGATTGATTCTGATTGTTTATCGTGTTTTTTTGTTTTGTTTTGTTTTTTTTTCAAATTATGTAAAACCCATACATGAGCTAAACGTAAGTGACACAGACTTTAATAGTTTAATAATGTTGTCGCCGTTTGATAAATACATTTATTTTAAAATAACAAATGTTTTTGGAAACGGTTTTACATTTATAATTTTGTGCAAAAGTAATTTTAAAAAGTGTGTCCACCTGTAATGGAAATATGTCCATACTAAATACCGATTTTATTATTATTGTATAAAAGGCCACATGGATATTGCAGACTGTTAAGTGTCGGCGCTTTCTATTGCTCTGCAGAGCGTAATGGAGTTGCCTAAGTAGCAGTAGCTGGAAGCGCTAGATGAAATTCTTCCCAAACTCATAAATCAAACTTTTTTTTTTTTTATGAATGAGAATGTCATCAAAGAGATCAACTACAGGAGCACATGCTCAAATAAAATCCTCTTACGTATTGGTGGCGACTGGGGAATCCCAACCAAAAGCATTAACTTTGTAGCCGTTGGTTAGTAACTCATTTTTTATTGCTATGTAAAACAACGGCGTGGCCCCAGTGTGGTTGCTGTTGCTGGTTTAAACTAGAACGCGTGCTGCAGTATCCCTTTCCACAGACTTTCGTATTGCTGTAAGAAATCGTTTATATTGATAAGGCCTGTCCTATGTTGTACCGTTGCTTTTGCTTTATATATTATATATATATATATATATATATATATATATATATATATATATATATATATATATATATATATATAGTTATATAAGAGATTATTCAATTTTAAACAAACGTTTGGTTTTTCTCTGGGGACATATGCTGGAATGCGTAATTTGCTCTTCCAATACTTTTTGTATAATGATCCTGTTTGCATTATTGTAATTCATTCTTCTTTTATACGTCGTTCAGCGGATGTCATTTGTCATGTGTTAATCTTGTTTACATTAGAATATATTTCACCACGAAAAGGAAACTATCAATATTTGTTTTGTGTTATCTGCATTCAGAACAGGGTACCTTATTAAATCTAATTGTAAACCATATAGCCAATACAATGACATGTTGTCAATAATCTGTCGCCATTAGACCAACCTTCACTCGACATGAGTCGCTTAGGAACCTTAGTAGCATATGACTATTCATTGTCTAAGACCCAAATAAATGCTAAGAAATTTAAAGGGGTCTTTTTCTAAGGACGATACAAAGTACCACGGGAACAATGTGTTCTTTCTTCAATGAAAGTGCCATTCTCCACAACGTACATTTTTAAACACAAGAACGGCGATCAGCAGTAAGTTACAATGGTGTTTTACAATAGGCTTGTATATAACAACCAGTCCCAGAAAATCTATTTGTATTGTCTGATATATTTATTTATTCAAATATCTTCAATAATAATACTGTCTTTCAATGGCAACTTTACAAAACAATTCGAGTCAAGTTAAAAAAGCAAGTTATTTTATCTTTAAATTTTCAGATGAATTCAAACAGCGAAGCTATTTGTATCCAAAGCAATGCAAAGAAAGTGTGGGACAGTGTAGGAGTGTGTGGCCTGTTTGGAAAATGTGTATGGCAGCGCCATTTTATTCAACACTGCTTCCCAGTCAGGCCTCCTGGTGCACGAGTTTACAAAACAAGCGCTGACGGATTTACATTGCTCCTCCAATCAAACATATAAAGACACATATAAAAACAACATCAACAAAATAACAAATAACATTATTATTATTATTATTATTATTATTATTATTATTATTATTATTATTATTATTATTATTATTATTATTATTATTATTAATTGTTGTAGTAGGCCAGTGGTAACAAGGTGATGCATTTCTATTACATTTTCACACACTGTTCTGTTAAAGGATGCTAAAGTATTTTCCCATCCCAGTTCCTGTAATGCCTGAAATCTACGAACCACACATTACTTGACATCTGTTTAGCTACACTTTCAGAACATGTATACACAGTTTGGTCAGATCAGATGTGGATTGACAGAAAGCATTAATTGCAGTGGATTAGTTCACTACTGCCAGACAAGTCACCATGGAGCCTTTAAACCTCCCTAAAACCCAGATGCATTGAGCTCAGCTCTGACAGAAACTACAGGAAGCGAACAGACGGACAACGGTAGAGGCACTTTCTGTCTGACCAACGATTGTTTTATTATTCATGTTCCGCCAACAGCAAACACACACGCTATTATATCTAGAATAGTGCATAGGCTATATAAATACCATTACACAAAGTTAAATATATGTCTTTCTGTGGGCTTTTAAAATACAGCATAGTGTCAGCATACATGGTATCCGGTTACACAAGCTCTTCACTTCCATGCCAACAGCTGTGAATATAGATCGACAATAAGATGCGGTCTCCCGGTCGGGTTCTGAATAGTTGCAAAGCATATCAATGCTTGTGTATGTAATCAAACCATTTAGAATGGTTACATCCCATGAAAATAAACACAGTTCGTTTGAGATAAGCATAATATAGTCGAAGCAGAGAATTGCCAGAAATTGAAAATGTGCAATCTTATTCTGTTGTATATGCTATAGTTAAATTAGATTTGTTACTTTTTTAATTCAAAATGAATGTCGTAAATCGTTATGGTACATGGATAAGACAAGAAAATGAGCGTTCTCTTACCGATTGTGTTGTATACAGCTGTTTTCCTAGGCAATAGAAACAATGTTATCCATCTGGGAGAAGGCACTTTTACTCTTTACAACGGAGTAGCCTGCAAATCTGCGCCACCTAAACGATTTGTGTTGCATTCTGTCTCACCCATTGTTTGAACTACCAATGCACTAAATGGGCTGATGTGCGTCACCTTGATAGAAGAGCGTTTTGAATTTAAATGCCAGTAAACCGGTGATCCATCACCGCCAAGAGAACGATATCTCTGCAACTGCGCCCAGCAATTGGCTGTGACGTGTCACATGACCACCGCTTCACATTCATACCTCTTCTCTTCTGGCCCTATGGAGGAAGTGGGCAAGTTGGCACGGTCAGCCAGGTTGAAAAACCTAATCACTTTAGACCTGGTCAGTCAGTGACAGATAGACAATGCGAGCATGAGCTCCTTTTTAGATTACCCTTTCATCAACGGAGACACCGGGTGCTCACCCAGGGCTTACCACCTAGACCATGGAATTACAACTTTTCAGTCATGTGCTGTCACAGCTAATAACTGTAGCCGAGATGATCGCGTTATCGTAGGCAGGGATACCCAAGGTGGCCCATCTCATCATCAGCCTGGAGCTTACCAGCACCATAACAGTCTGGGGATCTCTTACGCCAGCCACTCCAGCTGTGGCACAGGTTATGGTACGCAGAATTTCTGCACAGGTTACAGCCACTATTCACTGAGCCAGGATGCGGATTCCACTGCAGGATATCACCAGTGTGCCCCTACTGTTTACACTGGGAATATTTCGTCTTCCGTGGTTCAGCATCACCAAGGTTACAGCGGAGCAGCATTGGGTCCAATTCAGTATCCCTATCCACCTTGTGGACACGAGCAACAGAGTATGACACTGTCAGCCTGCAATAACCCCTTATCCCCTCTGCATGCCAGTCACCAGGAAACCTGCTGCACTCTATCAGAGACTTCAGCCCCAGCCCAGACATTTGACTGGATGAAAGTTAAAAGGAATCCGCCCAAAACTGGTGAGTTTCACGGTGGGTTCGTTTACAGTAAACAGGTAAAATATGGAAGAAATAAAAGGTAGGTTCTACATTAAGAGCGTATCATATGACAAACTTTTGAACTTACATTTCTGGAAAGTTCTTTAAGCATCTGGCTAAGATTATGCTATTAAAATAGATTGGCAATAAAAAATAGATTAGCCTTCCAATTCTAAATATGGTGCATTTCATTTAAATTCTGTTGACTTTAGGTCATTTAAATTCTGTTGACCTTACATGTCTACATTTCCATTCCATGTGGATCCATTGCAATAATCATATGCGAATCAATGAGCTAAATATGATTCCACATGTTTTAATTTTCTCAGGAAAAGTTGGAGAATATGGTTTCGCTGGACAACCTAACACAGTAAGAACAAATTTTACAACCAAGCAACTCACCGAGCTGGAAAAGGAGTTTCACTTCAACAAGTACCTGACAAGAGCCAGGAGAGTGGAAATAGCAGCTGCCTTGCAGCTGAACGAGACTCAGGTAAAGATCTGGTTCCAGAACCGGAGAATGAAGCAAAAGAAACGAGAAAAAGAGGGGTTAATACCGGCTTCTTCCAAAACACCAGAAATCGACGAAAAGGCAGAAGAGTCATCAGAGAAATCTATTTCAACAGCTTCAACCCCTTCTCCAGCTTCGTCCTCCGCAGAAACTCCATCTACCTCGAGTTAGGACGTCACAGACACAATATATAACACGGGCTGTTACACATTGCCAGTGTTGGCTGCGATTTAAGATGTTCCATGTTAGCGTTAATCATTGCCACTGGAAATAGTAACGTGATTTGCATTCCTCTATATTTATTTAGTAACTTTATTTAAAGACCAATGAACAAAGGGTTTATTCAAAATAAAACGAATGCATTTCTATTTTAGAACAGATCTAGTTTGTAATTTTTGTTTTATGGCTGCATGGTTTAAATCTAAATCGGCAAAAAAAAAAAAAAAAAAAAAAAACGATTTCGCACTGCAGCCAAATTATTTGCAATCCCAGATTCATAGGCCTATGACTGCTAGAACTGTCCACTGACGGCAAATGTAAACATTAATGCACTATATGAGCGTTTAAATAATATTCTTGGCATCCGTAGACAATTATGTATATATATTATATATATATATATATATATATATATATATATATATATATATATATATATATATATATATATATATATATATATATATATATATATACGAGAGCTGCTCTTGCAGTGATTGTATATATTTTGACCAAAGTTTGATCTTTTTAGAATTTTTAAAGAAAGACAACCAGATAATAAGGTAAAAACAAAGAAGACATCTACGGGTGATGTATCAGATTGATGTATTTTATATAATAAACTGATTATTGTAATGTGTGCGATCAGTTAAAGAAAAAATCTATACCTCATGGAGCAGAAAAGTTCAGAATACGAAAGGAAATTAAACTAAATTGTACTGAGTAACGCTGGGTTCTTGAAATGCCGTGTACCGAACTACAATCATTGTCAATCTGCAACCTGCAAATTACACAATCTTTAAATACCTCCCAATTGTAGGATGTTATTTAAAAACAATATGCGGGATGTTACGAAAACATATTGTAGCAAAATTAATGTACATGTGATTTGTATGATGACGTTTGCATGACGCGCAGAGCTTTGATGTACCTCACAGAAACACTGAGTTTTATCAGTCGTAATTTCTTCAATAATATTTCTGTGCAATCATTTCAACAGTTCTAAAAGATTCTTAATGTATCTGGAACCAGAACAAAGTTTACGGGTCTTTAATTGTATGCATTAAAACATTCTTTCTTCTAAAACATGATTATTGTCTCGTCCTAATCTTGATTTAAACAATGCAACCTCCTCTCTCTCTCTCTCTCTCTCTCTCTCTCTCTCTCTCTCTCTCTCTCTCTCTCTCTCTCTCTCTCTCTCTCTCTCTCTCTCTCCCCCTCTCTGCCCTCTATATTTCCCTTAATTTATTTATTGTATTTTATTATTTTATTTATTATCTCATGCAATGTGTTAAACGTTAGGAATCCTTTTTGATAAAGCTTAATTGCTACAGTGATTCTATACAGTTAGTTGGCTTCCCATTGTTAACAACAAAGTAAAATAATTCCTACGTAACATTCCAGTTCCAGGGGTTGACCTTTTTACCCCATTCAGGCTGATGACGTGCATGTAAACACTACAGTCTCCAGAACTATCCATTCTCATGAAGTATAGTCTTGCCTCGGGAACATAGCACCAACAGGTAACTAACCTTTTTAATAGAACTAAGCTACATGTGACAATTTAACTTAAGAAACCTCCTTTTTTATTCTCACAAAGAACCATACCACAATAGCACTATAATGTCTTTATTAATCTCTAATTTATATGTCCAGGGTTTTAAAAAAAATCAATCAATCAATCAATCAATCTATCTATCTATCTATCTATCTATCTATCTATCTATCTATCTATCTATCTATCTATCTATCTATCTATACACACACACAAACACATACATACACGACCAATTGAAATGGCTGAGGACGGTGACAAATTAGGTTATATTAGAGGACCCAATGGAAGTGTAACTATTGAAAATGCAAATGCTTTGGTTTAACTGTGCGTTATTTCCCCTCGAATGTGCTTTTTTTTGCGGGGGGGGGGTTGTTAAGATGGCGTTCCCCCTGGGGCAATCTGATCAATATTTACTCGGCCTGAAAGGGTTGCTGAAAAGCCAGCTAACACCAAGATGCATGTGCTCGACCATTGTTTAATCTGTGGTTCACAGAAAGTTCAAGCCAAAACCAGTTCGGAGATGGCTAGCCTTAACTGCAACTTGCCATTGTAGAGAGATAACTTCTGGAAATTGAGGAAATATTTGTTTATGTCCAGAAACATTGGCAGTCCAACATGTCCCATGAGTCCTATAGGCTAGAGTCTGATGTAACTTTACATTATAGTCTACTATAAATGACATTATTATTATTATTATTATTATTATTATTATTATTATTATTATTATTATTATTATTATTATTATTATTATTATTATTATTATTAGTAGTAGTAGTAGTAGTAATTGTAGTATGAAGGAGCACCAACTATTAATCAGATATTTTAAATTGTCAATACAAAATATGGCATGTTTTTTCCAATATAGGTTAAAGTTCATACACTCACCACATAAATTAATATTTACAGACTAATTATTGCAATTCTGTTATGACTAATCAAATTTATTGTTCGTCTTATCTATATATTTGTTTATAAACCCTTGTTATAATATAATTATAATGATACCAGATCATGGGGTGGCACAAGATCAAAAATAACACAGGCAAACGAATACATTAACAAATACATAAATAAGTATCTTACCACTCTTGAAAAAATAATTGAAAATAGGGTAGCATGATTGCTGGCTGTTATCCAAAGCGAGGATTTAATCAAATATCCTTGAGTGAACTTGGAAAGGCAGCTCCATAGGCAGCACAGCTATGGCTAAAAGTTTTGCATCACCTAGAATTTTCGGATTCAGACAGAATTAAAAAAAACAATTATTAACATAGTTTAGATCTTAGATTAACATCATGCAATCAAAGAAACCACAAAATGATATTGCAAAATTCTACCAGAAGCCATAACAGGAGTATAGTATTTCATGCTAGTTTTTTTTTTTTTTTTTTTTTGCATTTTTGTAATTTTTGTGTTAAACTATAAAGCGGTATGTAATCCAATATGTTAACGTAACATTTTGAACAGTTTTCATTAGACTTTATGAAGCAAAATTAGTTAATTTTATAGGGTTATGCAAAACTTTTGGACATAGTTGTATCTCTCAGCTGACGATTAGAATTAGTGATAAAGAGGGCCATATTTCCAGTGTCGCATATTTAAGGTTAATACATAAATCGTGTACGTCATTTTGATAAAACATGATTATCTTTCTATGTGTTCCAGCCACAGAGAGATTAGAATCAGATGAACAATCATGTGCCTTCCAAGGCATTGAGGATATGAAAGAAGGTTGTCATTTTGATTGGTTTAAATACACGGTTTAAATAAGGACTCCCACATTTGTGGAGAAAACAAGACGTCAGAGATATTCACAAAACGTTCCTGCCGCGTGAAGTTCCTCAAGATGAAACACACTGTTAATGTTAAACGTATTCAAATAAACAACGAATTGAAGAGCCCCTACGTGCATCTCTGTTGATCCCTGCTAGTTCTGAGGCTTTTTGTTTAATTGTATTGTGTTTACACAATTACTATTTCATTATAATTATAGAAACTATGGTAATTGTCTCGGGATGAAGTTTCTTTAAAATAAGGGAAAACTTACCAAAATTAAATGATTAGACAAAATAATACATTTCAAATATCTACATGTTTTTTTCATGAATTGGGTATTGATACTTTCTGTTTTTACAAAGTCCGAAGCAAGTCATCTGCTACAAGGCAGGGAGATTTTGTGTAAGGAAAAGAAAAAGTATGTAACTGAGAACTTCTATGAAAAGTGAAAAATAAAATATCATTAAAAAGTTGCGTTATAGAAATTGAATATAGTTTACTTTTTATATATTATTAAATTATATGAACCTTCCCTTTTATAAAAACTGCTTGTTAACTTTTTATATGAAATGCATGTTTTATTAATGGAAGTATTTTGGCCGGAAGCCAGTCCATACTTTCAAAAAGTATTTCATTTTTTAAACGGGTCCCTAAGGTGATACCACTTTCCAGGACAAAGTAAATCATATTTTTAAACGGGGTCCCTAATCTATAACTATCTATCTATCTATCTATCTATCTATCTATCTATCTATCTATCTATCTATCTATCTATATATATATATATATATATATATATATATATATATATATATTATATTATATATATATATATATATTAATAAGACTAAATATGAATTTAGTTCGGTATTATTATTATTATTATTATTATTATTATTATTATTATTATTATTATTATTATTATTATTATTATTATAATAATAATAATAATAATAATAATAATAATAATAATAATAATAATAATAATCTACCACCATCCTTTTATCAATTATTTCAAACAATATAAACGAGCGACTTCATATTTTTATACAACAGACACAATATGTTGTTTTTCATTTTAAATACATTATCGTTAAGATTTATTAAAGTGCAACAATTTTAAATATTTCCATTTAAACTGTGGAAACATTACTGGAGGGTATGACGCAATACATGCGTGTATAGCATAGATTAAATGTAGTAGATATACAAGTTATTCTTTGATTTAATTAGGGTACATCTATACACAGAGACACGTTTTATGTAAGTACCCATTGCAGAAAGAATTGATTACATGTTGATTCAAATCAAGTGGATTAAAATTAAACGTGCTATATTGAAAAACAATGAAAACAAGCTTTTAATATGAGCTTAACTTTGGATCTAGTTTAATTCATAGATCATTATCAGAAGACGAGATACCCTTCTGTATTTGTCAGCACCTCGCACTTACACTGCTTTTAGAGAGGAGGCATACAGGGGTCAGGTTGTGCCCAATACAGTGCTCAACCTGTTGACCCTGTGCAAAACGTGGTGAAATAAGACACTGATATTTCCGACGATGGCAGCAGATGTTTGCATTCCACACGTGTTTTTCATTAGCAAATACAGTGCAAAGTGGAAAGCATACATCCTCTCTCCAGACTTTGCTTTTCCTCAACCCTGCAACAAAGTGACAGCGGAACGCAGAGTACACTGTAATATACGCGTTCTACGTCACATTTCACTTCACCATTCCAAAGATGCGTGCATCGTCACCTACAGACCAGTACTTTAGAACGCCGCTTGTATACAACACTTGTGACATTTAGAGACGATCCATAAACAGAGGGTGCTGAATTAATCAGGTTCTCACCATGCATAATTGCAAAACACAGGAAGTCTGCACAAGAGTAGCTTCCAACGGTGGTCTTAAACGATATTACCCATGCAATATAGTCTACAATACGTCATATTGTATTTAAATTAGTACACTCAAGTAACTAAACATTAAACAACTAATCAAGTAATTAAACATCAAGTGATTTTTCTTATTGTGCAGAAAAAAGAAAAAAAAATCAGCTGACAATTCTTAAGAGTCAGATTTATTTCAAGTTCTTCGCAATTTTCTATAAAGTGCTGTATAGGAATAGAATAAAATCTCATCAAAATTATTGATATGTCAAATACTTAAACTTTTTAAATGAGGCAGGACTGTTTCTTAAATAGAACGTCCCGGTCCAAAAAATAATGCTATTAATATTAAATGTATCTGTAAAATGTATTCAAATAATAAGTATTAATAGTGGTGTTATCATTTCTTATTTCAAAATGCTGCACATTTAAGTTATAGATACATGAAAAAAAGGAAGCTGTAGAAATGACCTTTGCATTTTTCCAGATATTGTATGGCACAATGACATTTCTAAATCATACGTTTTTGAAATGAATACAACTCATCTTTATTAACACCTCCAAGTAAAAAGCAGCAGGGAAATGAAGACCACTCTCTTACAGATCCAATCAATGCCTTCTTCTTCTTCTTCTTCTTCTTCTTCTTCTTCTTCTTCTTCTTCTTCTTCTTCTTCTTCTTCTTCTTCTTCTTCTTCTGTATGGGGGGGAGAAGATTATTACAGTTTCTAACGATGAGGGCTCAGGAACTAGGGGTCACTTTTAAACCTAACACCTGGATATCCTTTAATGATACATTATATAATGGTTAGTTAATTAGTTAATAATAGTAACCTACTTATAATATATGTATAATTTCACAATGATATTCCATATATAAAATATCATTTAATTTACCAAACATTAAAGCAACATCTATAACAGTGAATTTAAACAAGTGTATGCCCATGACAATAATATTATCGACTTGGAGTAGGGATTGATGTATTTTCTAGATTACCTTTTTTTATTAGGTTACTATGTATTAACAACATTTGTAAAACAATTATTTGTTAACAGGTAATAAAGTAATTAAAATCACATTTAGAATACACAACAAATAAAAGCTGTCAGCTGAATCACCAATGACAAAGCTAGTTGGGTTATAAATGTTGTGTTTTGTAACTGCATTGTAGGAAGGAAATAACAAAAGTAATTATATGATAACTGTCCAGCTCAACCATAAGACAGGAAAAACAATTCTCTCTCTGGTTAGTTTAACATACCCAGCACTGAGGAACAAAGAACATTTCTGAAAATACAAATATGGAAAACTGATAGAAGAGATGCAACAGACTGAATGCATCTGAAGTTCATTATCACTATGGTTACCAAGTCACAGCATTTTTTTGCTTGTTCCAGCATTCCTGGGAAACAGGCTGGACTTAGTCCTCATATGAGGCTTTTGAAGTCTACAAGTCATAATTTGATGCATAGCTGCTTGCCAACCTGTAATGTGGTTTCTCTGTAGTAAATGCTGGCAAACGCTAATTTGGGGTCTCAAGTGATATACTAAAAGCAAGCAAGATCTTCATGACCTAGAATTGACCGTTCGCTAGTATGGTTGTGAAATTAGCAGGAGCCACTGAAAATAAATATTTATTTGTGCCCTTTTACTTTTTGTTGTTGTCGCTGCTTAGATACTTAAAGCAATGTCTTACATACCTTTCAAACAAGCCTATAATACGGGTGAGTGGAGCAGTAATTCTACAGATACATCAGCTATAGTAGGAATGCACCAGTTTGAAAGCACAGTATCCATAACTACTGGAGGGCTGATTATATTCACCATGTTAGAATGTGTATTATTTGCATTAACAAATGCTAACCTATTTACACTACCTACATTATCCGTGATCATTATGTTTTGACATCACAGCTGTGAATGAAGGTGATGAAAATCCTGTGGTTTCTACACATATTGATCATGCGTCATGTAGGCATTGTAAATTGGGTTTAAGAAACAAATATGCATTTCCGCAAGCGCTAACTTGCTACCAACACATTTTTAACATGATAATATGGAAAAATATAATTTCTTCTATGATCATTACTAATGTATTGCATGCTATACAAAAGTGAATAGGTAAGAAAAACCAAATGGACTTAAAATGAGTTTGTCATTATTGCTTTAAGATTGTGTAAACAGGAACCAGTCGCATATAATTGCTGAGTTCTTGATACATAAGTACGTGTGTTCCACTGTCACTTGAAGTAACATATTTCAGTGAAACCTGCTATTTGCTAAAACTTGTTACTTGCAACATTTTCCGGCATAGTGTTAGATGTTCAGTACAAGACAAGTAAAATATTTTCTTATCCACTTACTTAAATTGAACAGCTTTTTCTTTTTTGTTTAAGCTTGTGATGGTGTATACCCTGCCCCTGTGCATATTATGTTTTGTATTTTGTGTTTGTTGTATTATTCTTTAAAAACGTATTGTTTAAATTCATACAAACTATGATGTTGTGTTGTTGTTGTCTTTGCAGCATGGACAGGATTAACCTCCCCATCCATGCTAACCATGTGCAGATTGTGACCATCTACAGAGTGACTGATTAATTTATTATCAATTTGGAAATGGTAACATGTATATAAACTCGCAGCTTTGGCTGATCGGGCTAGAGTGTGTTCAGGTGAAGAACAGGATAGATGTTAGTGAAGCATAACGATTGCTACTCATGCTGGATTTGGACCAGCATGCTACTTGTTGTTTGCTGTATTGTTTGTTTCCTTTGACCATCATGAGTTTTGTTTTGGAAAGTCCTTTGTTTTGTTTAAAACTTGTATTTATTAATAAATGCGCTGCAGCGCTTTTCATAACCCAGTTGGCTGCTGTTGTTGTGAGTTCATTTCCTGGTCTGACATCACCACTAGACAACCTGTCACATATGGTGTCCTGAGTGGGATAAACCACCACCTCCATGAGTCTGTCCAGGGAGTACTGCAGTCTTTTTTTATTTTTATTATTTTTCAAAAGTTTTTTTAGTGAGAAGAGAGTTTTAAAAAAAAAAGTGTTTTTGGAAACAAAGAAAAATAAACTAGAGATGGGAAGAAAGGGCAAGAAGGCAGGGAAACAGCAGCGCAGGGCCTGTCGCCTGTCGACACATCTCACCCAACCCAGCCCTGGCACCACAGCCACAGCCGAAAGGCCGCTGGGATGGCTACTTCCACCTGGTTGGGGCCTCGAATTGGTGCCCTTCCTACGGGGAGGATGAGGACGGATGACTGGAGAGCAGCTGGGAGGCCTACCTCAGCACTCTTGAGGCCTTTAACTGGTGCACTGCCTGCCAAGAGTGGGGCCACTTTGTGGTCAAGTGTTCCCTCCTCCAGGAAGAGGAAGACAAGCAGCACCAGTTCCTAGCATGAGTGAGAGAAGCCCAGATGTCTCCAGCGCAAGAGAGAAAAGCCCCATTGTCTCCAGTATGAGATGGAGAAGACCTGCCGCATCAGTCCCTAAGGATAGAGGGAGACTACCTGCTGCTTTCACCTCCACTGCCAGGGGGAGATTACTTGCTGCTCCCACTTTCACCACCAGGAAACTACCTTTTGCTCCAGCCTCCACCGCAAGAGGGAGACTACCTGCAGCTCCCATCTCCACTGCAAGTAGGAGACTACTTGGAGCTCCCACCTCCGCCACCAGAGGGAGACTACCTGCAGCTCCCACTGCTACCACCAGAGGGAGACTAGCTACAGCTCCCACTTCCACCGCAAGAGGGAAACTACCTGTTGATCCCATCACCTCCCAAGGATCAACTCCTGCCCGAGCCTGCAAAGCTTGCACTGCCTAGGGATGAGGTCCTGCACCGCCTAGGGATGCCGAGCCTGCACCGCTTGAGGAGGTCTGCTTGCCATTGCCTGGGGATGCCTAATCTCCATCGCCCGGAAATGCCTGCCCTGGAGGTTGTTTGCTGCTGACTTCCGGAGATTTGCTGGAGATTTGCTGGAGCTGGAGGAACCAACTTGGGGGCCGTTAATAGCTCAGCAGACAGGATTTTGCTGTCAGCTAGGAGACTGACAGCATTTCCGCTGTCAGCTGGGAGGTTGACAGGATTGCCGGCCATGAGCCTCTGTTTTTGGCCCAGAACTTCTGGGACTTTAAGGGAGAATGGCTGTTAAGGCCGTATGTGCTACGCACAAGAGGGGGATATGTGACGGGGTACGCCCTGCCCCTGTGCATATTATGTTTTGTATTTGTTGTATTGTTATTTAAAAATTTGTTGTTTACATTCATACAAACTACGATGTTGTGTTGTTGTTGTTGTTTTTGCAGCCTGGACAGGGTTAAACTTCCCCATCCATGCTAACTCCCATGCAGAATGGGACCGTTTCCAGATTGATTGATTTGGCTGATCAGGGTAGAGTGTGTTCAGAGTGGAGAACGGGAGAGATGTTAGCGAAACATAACGATTGCTACTCGTGCTGGTTTTGGATCAGCATGATACTTTTTTGTTTGCTGTATGGTCTGTTTCTTTTGGCGATCGCACCTTTTGTTTTGGAAAGTCTTCTGTTTTGTTTAAAACTTTTATTTATTAATAAATGCGCTGCAGTGCTTTTCGTACCCCAATCGGCTGCTGTTGTTGTGAATTAATTTCCTGGTCTGACGTCACCACCTGCCAACCTGTCACAAAGCTCCAACAAATATTTACTTCAGAGTATGCCTTCAAAAAGAAACATTCAGAGTCTTATTTACTCCACAGGATCAAATGGCATTTATTCAGAGGTGCCATTAATAGTAGAAATGCATTTTAATGTATTTGTGTTATCAGTCCAGTAGCCTTAGATTGAGTGTTTATAATAATGTAGGGTGGAATCAATGTTACAGTAGACCCATACATGTCATTAACTACTTCTTTACGTAAGCATTCCTAAATAACTACCAGTACCAAAGCTGCATAGAAATGATTCCACCATGGTAAACCTTAACTGCACTGTGGGAACCCTGATATAAACACTCAAGGACTGCATTCGACTATTCAGATGTTTGCTGACATGTCTTTTTCTTTTGTTGGCTACAAAAACTAGATCTGGAGAGGTAATGTGTGGCAAACACATTTAGCAAATGTGTAAGTACTTGAACACAGCCCCGACCACTGCAGTGTCTTGAATTTGTGGAACTTGATGACATGCCATCTACCATCATCCCACCTAGTATCATATTATAAAACAATTCTTGTTCAAAGTTGAATGGTTTTGGCTCAGATTGAACAAGACTTTAATTTGTATAAAACATCCACCTTGATAGAACCACAATGAGTTCATGGTTCAGAGGGATGAAACCACTTTCTTATACAGATGGGATGTATTTGATCTTCAAAACAAGCCATTGTTACAATGTCATGCTATATTACATTTCCTTCTAAGGAAGTCAAACAAGAAAAATAACTTACATAAGAAATGTCTTTTACATAAATCAACTGGGAGCACATTTCTCATCCTCCAAGATCACACTTATTACCCACTTAATAGCTAGATGGAACCTAATAAAAATTCATCTAAAATGATAAAACAAGTAAAAAGTGTTGGAATAATTTTTGTTCAAGTGACTTTAAGACATTTCTGAAAATTATATATTTTATTAAATACTGTTACTAACGTTTTATTGTTCTGTTTTGGTTTTGAAATAATGCCATGTCCAATTTATATAATTTTGCAGCAGACCTAGTGCAGAATTTGCAAAAAGCTCATGTTCATGTCAAGACATGCGGGTCTCTACAAGTCATCTGGGATAGAGGTGCCTGTTAAATACTAATAATACTACTACTACTACTACTACTACTAATAATAATAATAATAATAATAATAATAATAATAATAATAATAATAATACAACCTTGAATACGTTTTCCTGCTAGATCTACATATATACAGAACACAAAAAGGGTATAATAGCTATCCTTAGGTATTGTAACATATACAGCAAAATTAACAGTATAGTATACATAACCCACAGTAAGCAGTAACAGTTTATTGTGAAAACAAGTAAGATGTTTTGTGTCAATGGTTTGTCAAGTCAAGTGTTGAAATGTACTTCATAACTGTAGTCACGATATGTCAGGAGAAAAGAGTTCAATATGAAGAGGTGAAATTAGAAGACTGAAAAGCTTTCAGCAGTAAAACCAGTGTAATACCTAAGCCAAGTCCACCACCTGCCCTCAAAAGACTTTCTATTGAAGAACAATTTAAAGATAATGTGATCAACTGAACAGATGAGCTCCATGCCTTACAGCCTAAAAGTAACAAAAACAGCTGGTGTCGTGTATTCACAGCTTCTTTTGTTATAGAACCTAAATCCTAAAGAAGGCTTAAATGCCCTTAGACATATCAAGTTATTTAACACCTGTTTCAGAAAGGAAATACAACTTCTGGTAGCTATAAAATGTTATTTTGTACACTCATAGTGACTACCACAGATATCCTAATTGCTGTAAATATTGATTAGAAAATTGTCAAAAAGCACAAACCAATTTTACACTATAAGATTGCTGCTCTATATTATATACATGTTTCTATCTGAAATGGGTGGAAAATAGTATAACTGAAGCCAAAGACATTAAGTTTCATGAGCGAGGATTTACTGAAGGATTATTTAGTATCACTGAACTTGCAGGGAATTCTATGTGTGAGAAAAATGTTTTGATTTGGAAGCATACAGTGACTAATGATACAAGAAGTGGCTTGCAAATGTTGTATAATATACAACCTAGCCCAATACAAAATGAGATAATTGCCCATGGGTGGGTTTAGCCGGTTCAGGGCAGTCAGTATACCCTGTTAAAGTCTTAAAAGATTGTGCCATAGCATGAGACAACAATATATTAGAATTAAGTGAACCAAAATGTAATACCATATGCCAACATTAACCCTGAAGAATTCATTCTCTACAGATTGCCTTTCTTCATATCATGCGGTGTCAGACGAAAGACACTTTACACAGTAATAAATGCATTTTCTTCAAAGTAGCCCAAAGTAAAATAAGTATTGTTTGTATATACTCAGAAAACTGGAAGATAATAATTACTGTCAATTGTGTACTTAACAATTTTCATATAACACCACTCAGCTCTAAATGTACTTTATCTCTCACTTGCTCAACTGTTCTATTTCCTAAGCAGAGGTAAAAAACAGTCACCCCCACAATATATAGTGTTTCTGGTGGTTTAATGGCCAAGTTGCTTTTATATACACTTTGTGACATAGAGATGGAATCATGTGATATCTCAACATGGACAAGCTAGCCTTTTTTGGAGGATAACATTCCTTGGAATTTTGAGATTAAAATATTAAAGATGCAGAACATGACAGGAACACAGCCTACTATTCCAGGATAAACAGGATCTAAGACTCATGCCTGCTCATCTTACTCGGTTTATGGCTCAGGAAAGCATCTATGAAAAACAATGGTCTGTCTTGTAGAGTAGTTCTAAATCCTGTTGAGTAAATGAAGCAAGATCTGAAATAAAGTGTAAACCAGGTTTGAACCGGGCACTCAGCTATTACTTCGGTCTCAAGGAGTTTCTAGATGATTCATTGAAAAAGATATCTGTGCATTTGTTAGACTGTACTCTAGGCGTTCCATGCTTTCTTGGCTCCTGGAAAAGAAGAAGACCAAGGAAAGACAGCTGAGGTTTACACACTGATTAACTGTTTATAAAACTAGTGTGTGGAAGTTGCACAGTGGACTGCTGGAATGGTTAAGTTACAGGTAAAAAGAAACATTCAGGAATATATAAAAAAGAGACGATAAGCCAACAACTTCTATTCTAAGATATTTTAGTATCTATTGGACATGTACAGTATAGCAGAGATGCAAAATCTCATATAGAGGAATGTCATTCTCAATTGCTGCAGAGATGATGACGTCAATGTTACTGTCAATGCACCAAACCCCATGGTCTGTTTTGTACACTATGAACAGCTATTATGATATGGCATAGTTTAGCTTGTGGTTAGCAACTTGATTGTTTTACAGACACCATAGTGGTCTCAGTATTCTAATCTTTTAAATTATGAGTTGACATTTTTAATGAATGTAAATTATTGTTTAATTTGTGAAAACTTTAAAGTTGTGTTTAAATTTAGAAAAACTAAATGGATTAGTTGAAAATTTTTAACTACGTTTATCCTAATAGTGTACTGTATGTTCAACAAGTAGATCAGAGCAGTCACTTCACAAAAGGCTTGCATTTCGGGCTCCCCTCTCCTTAATAATAAAACTCTGCAACAAACTTTAAAAAAAAACAACCCCTGGCATTGCATGAATAAACCTAGTGAAGAAGATCTAGGCTTCATTTTTGCAAAGATATCAAACAGGATATCAAAATTAATTTTTTTTTTACCAATGATTTTTCAGTTTCCATTACAAGCAGATCACTCAGACGTGGATTGGTCATAAGAACAAAAGAACATAAGAATGTTTACAAACGAGAGGAGGCCATTCGGCCCATCTTGCTCGTTTGGTTATTAGTAGCTTATTGATCCCAGAATCTCATCAAGCAGCTTCTTGAAGGATCCCAGGGAGTCAGCTTCAACAACATTACTGGGGAGTTGATTCCAGACCCTCACTATTCTCTGTGTAAAAAAGTGCTTCCTGTTCTGAATGCCCCTTTGTCTAATCTCCATTTGTGACGACTGGTCCTTGTTTCTTTTTTCAGGTCGAAAAAGTTCCTTGGATCGACATTGTCAATACCTTTTAGAATTTTGAATGCTTGAATTAGGTCGCCGCGTAGTCTTCTTTGTTCAAGACTGAACAGATTCAATTATTTTAGCCTGTCTGCATATGACATGCCTTTTAAACCTGGAATAATTCTGGTCACTCTTCTTTGCACTCTTTCTAGAGCAGCAATATCTTTTTCATAGCAAGGTGACCAGAACTGAACACAATATTCATCATGGAAGTTCATGGAAGTTCATAGGTTTTAACTTAAAACAGAAAACAGATGCTCATTGCATGCAGTGGTTACTGGAAGAGTGATGACTACCTGGATGATTTTTTTTAATATACAAGTACAAGTAATGCAAGAATCCTTTTAGAGTTGAACCAGCTCAAAAAGAGAATAAAAACTATCGGTGGAGCGAGTTTAGCTTGTCGTTCCCCTCTTCGACTCTGTAACTTCTTAATTAGTTAAAATGGCACTGCTATTATCAGGGGCGGCGGCAAGTTTTTGTAGCCCCAGCCAAAGGACCTCCAGTGGGAGTAGTCTTTTCCTTCCGTTTTTGACATCCAGATTTTAGTTTCTTTTTTTTTGGAGGTTCGAGAGATTCATCAGTTTTCATTTTTGATGATTTAAAATCGTATAATTATAATTATTATCTATTATGATAATAATAGATGTTCTGATAGTGAGGCTCGACAAAACGCTTGTCAAATGAAAGTCTTGATTATTGGAAAGTAAATGTGCCAATTATGGGATGTCTTTAATTAGCACATTTGTATAATGTACTGTATGTCGAGATCAGCCAATAGCTTTTGGGTTTACAAAGCCCTGGGGAGGATGGAAGCCAAGGAGTGAGAAGAGGCAGGACTGAGGGAACAGGAGGCAAGCACAAAGAGTAAAAAGAAGGGGGGAGATCTGAAAAGTTTCCTGCACTGCACGCATACCATTTAGTTTAGTTGAGTGAAAATGAAACGTTTCTAGTCCTAAAGACCGCTTGAGTAGGATACCTGGCACAGAGATAGTACATTTACGCTTATTTCCAACTTTATTTTTGTATGTGTGTGGGCCTACTATCTGGTGTCAGGGCCCCGGGCCTTCACCTGGGTTGCAGGGGTGCTGACCCTGGCCCTGTTTATTTTGCTATTTGCTTAGTTGCTGTGATGTGATAGATCAGGTCCTGATGTTCAACATCTACCATGATGATTTTAGCTAACCACCAGTGACTGTCATAAATGACTGCCCATCTCCAAATTTCAGGCTGTTGAGAGTGATTTCTGTGGTTGTTCCACCTGGACCATTCACAGGGTTTTCATCTACTTCCTCCATCAGCTGAGCCAGGACTTACTTTCCTGACCTCGAGTGCTTCCTTATTTTCAGTCATACAAAGAGACACATCTGTAGTTACACCTGGCTTAATTATACTTGAGTATACTTGCAAACTTATGAATCCTGGATTGAAACAATGGCAGAGAGACTGGTTGTGGTAGAAGCATGACAGTATTCTGTGGTGGAACAGATTTCTATCAGGAACAACTCCAAGAAGACTTTACCTTCTTCTTAAGGACAAGGCTGTCAGCTGTCCTTTTAATGATCCCTCCAAATATATTGGAAGCTCCCTTTCTGTTTGACGTTTTTCCAAGTGCTTCTTTTAAATCCCAGTGTAGGTGGAACAAGAGAGAAAACAGAAATTGTTCTTATGCTTATATTTCTTACTTTGACCATCTGACCAGAAATGTACTTTTTTCATTATTTGGATGTTTCCAGCAGATGCTTTTCAATACATTCCAGTGTGCAAGTTTAACTGAGGCATGTTTTGTCCAAATTGAGCAGCCTGAATCTCAGACTTATATTTACATTGCCATAAGTCAATATGCAGAATTACAGTATCTACATTGCAGTCTTGCACAAAATGTCTGTATTCTTTACACTGAGATTTTGCTAAACACACACATTTTGTTGTTTCATTTTACAGCTTTTTCTCATACCCCTGATATTCCCTAGTATGGCACCACTTTAATGAGTTATACTGGTACACTTTCTCATGTCATTTCCTCATTTATTTCCCACTGCTTCCATGTCACTTGTGTTATGTCATATTCTGGGTCTAAAATTGTCTCTGCTTAAGCATCCTTGACATGTATTAAATGAAAGCTGTCTTCTAGTCTAGTTGGTAGCACAAATCCAGAGGATTTAAGAACTGTTGGGTTTTCTATAAGGCAGTCTGTGCGTAGGTTTTAGATGGTCCCGATACAAATATTAAAAAAGAAGAGTTTGCAAAAAAGGGGTTATTTCACTGAAATAATTTAAATAATGTACATTTCCAATATTGTACCTGCTAAAGTAAATAAATGACTAAGATTAGATAGATAACACGAAGGCGTATACGTGTTTATCAACTCTGTAAGTATAGATGTCAACTCCGTCAGGTCATTTTTACATTGTGAATCTGATGGAGTTGATGTCTTATGGAGTAGACAAAATATGTATTTTGTTACATCTTGTCAAAGCACCAGACAAAGCAGCCATCTTGTTTTACTAAAGTTTCAAGGTAATACAAAGTGCAAATAAAATTATACATTTTTAATCTTAAACCATATTTTATTTTTAGTCTAAAAGATGTACACAGTTGACATGTTATGGTTGTGACAATGTTCTGAACAAATTAGTTTGGTTAATTTAAAGAAAAATTAAATACTAAAAAGATCATGTGCTGTCCTGCTGTATAAAGAAAACACAGGAAATGCAGAAAGGACCCTTGGAACATATCTATCTCTATTTATACCAGATTTAAACAATTGTAAAACAATCTGATGGAGTTGTCATGGATCCTAGGACAGAGTTATGGGGTGATTCTTTGAAAATTGCAAAACATGTCTAGTAAAACTGAAGATATACTAATGAATGGTTGTTGTTTTCCTTTAAAAACAGCTATATTTCTTCTTTTTTTGAAACCCAAGGGGTTTTGTGGTGGACACAAACCTCTGTAGTATAAAAAAAAAAAAAAAAGATATCAGTAAAGATTCATTATTTACTGTGTTCATCACACTTTATTTTATAACTTAAATACAATTGTCTGCAGCAACTACTACGCTTGTAAGAATAACTGATACTTAAATTTGGCAAGCCTGTTTTGTCCTAACTCTCAAGAAACAATTAGGTATATCAGTGTTATTACATATAGTCAGATCCCTAGTATGTCATTTTCTTTGTTTTCCTTGATGTTTCATATGAGCAGCTACAACGTCAAAATAATTGTGCAGTTTAATCCTTTTGCAGCCTTTCACTAATCTGTGCTTACAGCTACTAATACAAGCTTAACAAACACTGGCAGAGGACATGTGGGCTTCAGCTGCTCATTTTTCTGAAGGCAGATAATTTATGCTGAAGGCAATCACTCTAACTAGCCTCATAGAATGGTCATATGCATGCTAACTTATTCTTAAAGTAATTGTTTTAACTGCTCATTTATAATCAGGTAAGCAATATATTTCAGGAATCTTTCCAAGGAAATATTCCAAAATGATATCTGGATACATTAAAAGAAATTATGTTTTCACAGTTATCACAGTAAATTACCTATATTATGGAGTTTACAATGTATTAGTATATATTATTATTATTATTATTATTATTATTATTATTATTATTATTATTATTATTATTATTATTGGAGTTTTTCTGATAGTCTATACCATTTAAATGGTTTTAATATTTTCAGCTAAAATACTTCAAAATGGGCTTTAAAAATTGTGTCTTTGGTAGTATACATTTTTACATTACAACCCATAAAGAGTAGTCTACAGAACGATTCACACAGCTTGTGCTACTGTAAGTGCTTCAAAACAAATATTTAGCAATGTAAACCAATTATTGATGGCTTAGTGAAACACAAACCTACAAATTCCTTTGGCACTTTTGGGAAAAGATCCCATTTTTCCACTGAAGAGTATTGAGTTGCTGGAATTTCACACGCTTCTGTTTAAAGGGCAAACATGTTGTCTTTAATGGTGCACTTTCTGACAGACCTGAGTTCGGTTTGTTGCAAATGACACGCAGTGCGGACAGATTGACAGCTAATGTGAAGGCTGCCCAAAGGTAATCTCTGCTAATAAGAAAATTATACAATGTGACATTGAGAGTTGTGATAAAAGAAAGCTTTAAAGACATAAAGACATTTCATCACTCTGTGACTAACCCCATTACATATCATAGTAAAAGCAAAGAACAGTTCAACAGAAATATCTCAAGATCTTCAAAGGAAAGGAGTGTGCAGATCAGACAGTTCATCAGACAGACAAATGGTTAGCTTATGGAAGTGTCACAAAAACAATGGAAACAGTGTTTTATGGATTTCAAGTCATTTGCAACCTGACTGTCCTTTACAAATGTAATGACCAAGGGCTTTAAAAAGCCTCTTATTTGTTAGCCATACATTCGTACCAGATTCATAAAAACACGTGTCCTTTAAGTCGTGTTCGGTCCTATGGGTCTATGCTGCTGCAATTCACTTTATGTTCTCTGTGTCTATGCAGCAGGCCAGTGTTCGAATACTTAACGGAGACAAGCCTGTGAGGTCATTGGACCCTAAGCACAGTGTTTTTCAATCTAACTTATTTTAATGTTCATACAGACCTATAGTGAACTGATAAATGCTGACTCTTTAAAATTGTGTAGTAAATCTTATTGAGAAGCATATTCAAGAGTTTTCCTTCCCCTTGATTTTTGTTTTGTCATTTAACGACTCTGTCTGGAAGCAAACAGAACGGGATCTAAACGGGATTTAACGGGATTTAAATTATGTTATTGTTCCACTTTCTATTCTGTATCAGCAAGACTCGCTGGAAGCATTTTGTGAAGGATGCTTTATTGACTAGAGGTGTATGTCATTTAATTAAGTACCACAAATAGTTCATCATCAAATACAAACAATACATTTAACATATTTTCAATAATGAAAAATGTATAACTCTGAGTTAAATGATATACAGCGTCACAAAACAAAATAAATTTGTATTTAGCATGCAATGTTGCATTGTAGTTTGAAGTGAAATTACAGAGGTGTGTTTTTGTTATTATGGGGATGTCACTGCTAAGCCAAGTTATGTTGGCGTGCTAGTCATATCGACGCATAATTTCCAGGGTTTTAAAATCCATTTGTATATGATTACTCCAGCTTGCATCCTGTTGCTACGCTTGATTCACATGAAGAGCCCTCCTCTGAGAGCTCACAGGGCACTGATGTTTTCTGTCACACTCTTGGGAAGTTGATGTGGAAGGGAAACAGTTTGTCTTCACGGATCCTCTAGTGGAAGCCTAGCTCACTGTCAGGATAACCAGTGGGAGTTCATGAACTGCACTGTACAAATGTGAAAGGAAATAGAGTATTTATATGCCAAAGTATATAATAGGAAATAGAGTATTTATATGCCAAAGTATTTTGCTTTGATTTCACTTCTGACCGACAGCATGTTTTTCTCCTTTAGAATTCACCTCACACGTTGGCACCCTTGTTCCCAAATCTAACGTAGTCAGCTTAATACTGATTACATTTGACAACAACAATGACACACGGTGAGACACAAAACTGCTTTTCATTCACTATAGCATTTATATTCTTTTCTAAAATAATTATTAACATGAAATGCTAGTAATTAATTTTCATAATGCAAATTACTAAATATGATTAAATATGAAGCAATAGGCTTACTTTAAAGGATAACTGAACAAAAGCACATCTATCTATCCTAGGTTATTTGAACTTATGGCTCAAATTCTATTAGAAATAGTAATTCAAATTAACAATAAATGTATAAATGTTTTGTTTTGTTTTTTTTTCTCAAGGAAATAACATGCTCAACGTTATTACAAAGATTCTTAGGCCAGCAGTAACTTTTCATGGGAGCCCCTCCGATTACACAACCACTTCCACTGAATCAATGAGTTAAGCTGGTGAACAAGATGGAGAGAGTTTAGCTGCGTGAGTTGTAAGCATCAACTGACCAGTCGATTTGATTGGCTGTTTGGCTGTGTACTGACTTATACTCATGAATATGCATTTGACTTCTATTAACGTGACTGGCCAACTGTGGGGCCCCTTGCATAATTATTCAACCCCCACACATTAATATTTGGTAGAGCCACCTTTCGCTGCAATAACAGCTTTAAGTCTTTTGGGGTAAGTATGTACCAGCTTTGCACACAGTGATTTTGGTCCATTCTACTTGGCAGATTTGCTCCACATTGTTCAGGTTGGTTGGATGACGCTTGTGGACCACAATTTTCAAATAGTGCCACAGATTCTCAATGGGATTGAGATCAGGACTTTGACTGGACAACTGTAGGACATTCACCTTTTTGTTCTTGAGCCACTCCAATGTTGATTTGGCCTTGTGCTTGGGATCATTGTCCTGCTGAAAGGTGAATTTCCTCCCAAGCTTCAGTTTTTTAGCGGACTGAAGCAGATTCTCTTGCAGTATTTTCCAGTATTTTCCTGTCCTGTACTCCATCCATTCTTCCTTCAATTGTAACAGGATGCTAAGTTCCTGCTGATGAGAAGCATCCCCACAGCGACCCAAAGTACACAGCCAAAGCTACAGCTGGAGTGGCTAAGGAACAAAAATATAAATGTATTTGAGTGGCCCAGTCAGAGCCCTGACCTAAATCAAATATGTGGCATGACTTGAAGACTGCTGTCCATCAACCAAACATAACGCTTTGCATTTAGGCCAAAAAGTTCCAATTTAGTTTCGTCAGATCACAGAACGTTTTGTCACATGGTTACAGAATCTCCCGAGAGTGTTTTTTTGCATACTTCAAACGGGAGTCAAGGTGGGCTTTCTTGAGTAATGGCTTCCTTCTTGCACCCTACCACATAATCCAGATTTGTGGGGTGCTTGAGATATTGTTGTCACATGCACACTTTGACCAGTCTTGGCCATAAAAGTCTGTAGCTCTTGCAAAGTTGACATTGGCCTCTTGGTAGCCACTTTGATCAGTCTCCTTCTTGCTCGGTCATCCAGTTTGGAGGGACGGCCTGATCTAGACAGGGTCTTGGTGGTGCCATACACCTTCCACTTCTTAATAGTCATCTTGACTGTGCTCCAATGGATATTCAGGGCCTTTGATATTTTTTTATACCGATCGCCTGATCTGTGCCTTTCAAAAACTTTGTCCCAGAGTTCTTTTAAAAGCGCCTTGGTGCTTATGGTTGAGTCTTTGCTTTGAAATGCACTACCCAGCAGAGGGAACTTACAAGAACTGCTGAATTTAACCTGAAATCATGTGAATCACTACAATTTAACACAGGTGGGGGCCACTTAATTTGGTGTGTGATTTTGAAGGTGATTGGTTACACCTGAGCTAATTTAGGGTTGGTATTACAAGGGGGTGGACACTTATCCAACCAAGCCATTTCATTTTTATTTTTAATTAATTTTCTACAAATTCTTAGAATAATTTTCTCACTTGGAAGTTGTGGAGTAGGATGTGTAGATAAATTAAAAAAAATTAAAATAATGCATTTTAATTCCAGACTTTTTATATATATGTAGTTCAGAGAACAAAGTTTCTGAACCCCATAGGAATTTGACATATTTCACATATTTCCAACCTAAAATGTTATTCGATCTTAATCTAAGTCCTAATAATAGATAAAGATAACCTGATTAAACAAATGACACAAAAACATGATACTTTTTCAACATTTATTTATCCACAAATGATTCAACATTCAGTGTCCATGTGTCAAAAAGTGTGTGAACCTTTAGATTCGGTAACTGGTGCCCCCCCCTTTTGAGTAGCAATAACTTCAACTAAGCGTTTCCTGTAACTGTTGATCAGTCTCTCACATCAGTTTTGAGGAATTTTGGCCCATTCCTCCTTATAGAACTGCTTCAACTCCGTGACATTTGAGGGCTTCCTTGCATGGACAGCTTGTTTCAATTAATGCCACAATATTTCTATGGGGTTTAAGTCCGGACTTTCACTAGGTCATTCTAAAATGCGGAATTTCTTCTTCTGCAGCCATTCTTTTGTAGATCTGGTTGTATGTTTAGGATCATTGTCTTGCTGCATGACCCACTTTCGGTTCAGCTTCAGCTCACGGACGGATGGCCTGACATTCTCCTCTAGAATATTCTGATGCAGAATTCATTGTTGTGTCAATGATGGCAAGCCATCCAGGTCCTGAGGCAGCAAAGCAGCCCCAAACCATCACAGTCCAACCACCATGCTTGACGGTTGGGATGAGGTTCTTCTGTTCGAGTGCAGTGTTTGGTTTTCGCCAAACATAAAGTTTCTCATTGAGGCCAAAAAATGTTACCTTTGACTCGTTTGTCCAGAGAACATTGTTTCAGAAGTCTTGCGGATCATCTATGTGGTCTTTGGCAAACTTCAGACAGTTAGAAATGTTCTTTTTAGAGAGCAGTGGTTTCCACCTGGCTATCCTTCCATGAACACCATTCTTGTTCAGTCTTTTTCTAATAGTTGAGTCATGAACACTCACATTAGCCAAAGCGAGAGTGGCCTGCAGATCCTTGGATGTTACTCTGGGGTTCTTTGTGAATTCCTTGATGATTTTCCAGTTTGTTCTTGGAGAGATTTTGGTAGGACGACCACTCCTGGGTAGAGTGACTGTGGTCTTGAACTTTCTCCATTTGTAGACTCTGCCTGACAATGGGTTGGTGGTGACCCAAATCCTTAGAAATGGTTTTGTAACCCTTTTTAGACTGATCAGCATCAATAACTGTTTTTCTGAGGTCCTCAGAGATTTCTTTTAATCATGGCACACACCTGTATGGTGAAGATCAAACTCACAAAGTTTCTAATCTTTATATAATGTGGGTCTCCCAAACTCACACCTGTAGATCTACCTAATTATTTAAACACCTGATTCTAATTATCACCTTAATTGAGCTGATAAAACCAGGGGTTCACTTACTTTTTCACATACCCTGAATCTTAATTACTCATTGCTTGTGTAATTCATACATCATTTTGTTTCAAAAGACATGGAATTGGTTAATATAAACCCTATTGGATATTTAAGAAAAGACTAGTTTTGATTCAAGAAGGAATGGAATAAAACTATGGAACTTTCATAATTATCACTGGGGTTCACAAACTTGTTCTCGGCACTGTATATATCATTTCAATATATATTTCTAGACAGGTTACCACATTGAAGCTGACAATGTTTTCAAGGTCAGTCATTGTGTATCTGCTTTATATCTGAACCTAAAATGGTTTCTATTTCTGTTAAAGCTTTGACAGCCAATAACCCCGGACGCACTTAATGAACTGAGTATGACCTGAGGTGACGTGGAACTTCTCTCAGCTTATCACTGATGGCCCTTCTCATTTGGAAGTAGTATCTGAGGGTGAGGGGTGCTGATGTCCGAGGAGTCCGGTGAAGGATTGATAAGCATCACTGATCCTTCTGTCATTTACTAAGGTTTTCAGCTGGAGTGATCTGGCAGAAAAGCCTCTGGGCAGTGTGCAACCAGGGGAATGAAAGTGGAAAGGTTATTTTTCAACCACGACTTTAAATTTCTAAAGCTGCGCACCACCATCAGGATTTCTTTAAAGTAGTGGAAAAGAAGATCTTGTCCATTGACACGTCTACAACTGAGGTCATGTGCATCTACGGATATGCTAATGATTTATTAATGTGGTTTCTGGTCAGCAATGAATAAGATATAACTATGGCCTAAAATTTTAGGATTAAGACATAATAATAAATAAATAATAATAATAATAATAATAATAATAATAATAATAATAATAATAATAATAATAAAAAATAAAAAAACATGAACATAATTTTGATCTTTTATTTAATATTTTGTAGTCTAAGAAAATACAAAATAATATCACAAAAGTCTACTGCAAGATATAATAGTTAGATTTCAAAATGTCAAATTTCAAAATGTTAGTAATTTTAGTATATGTTAACATAACACTATTCAGCAGGTTTCATTTGATTTTATGAAGCAAAATCTGCTGATTCTAAAGGGTGACGCAAAACGTTTTGCCATAGCTGTAGTGAATAAAAATCATGCTCTTGTCACACTAGGGAGAGTGTTTGGTCTAGACTCAAGCTGGCCGTATTGTTGAGAGATACTATATATTAGGATGCAAATTTAGCTTAAGTCCACAGTAAGCAAACGGCTCACAGACACACTGAAGGACATTAAAACCTGTAAGAGCACATATGAAGAATTGAAATCTATTTGTAAAGATACAAGTGAAATTTCAAATAGAGAAAATAAATATTTAGTCTTAAGAAATCCATCATGCAAAACTAGCAACCTTGTTTATGGTATATTTTGCAAAAAATGGAACAAAATAAAATATGTAGGAGAGACAGGTACAACATTACATAAAAGAATGCAGAGTCACATATCAAACATAAACAAGAAATAACCAATAATTCAACACTTTACAAAAACTAAACATGCACGAATTACCTAAAATTAGTTTTAGAAGAAACAAAATTAGATAACGTACAATACAGAAGAATAAAGGAACATTTATGAATAAATAGACTCAATACCATGAAGCCTAAAGGTTTAGGTCATGCTTTATTTGAAGGGCTACTTTTTTGTTTATTAACTGTTAACAAACAGCTAATAAACATGTTAATGTACATTATTTATTTTCTGTCAACTGTTAGTAAATATAAAACAGGCCAGCTTAAACTGCAAACATCAGAGTCCTATGGCTGATCAAACAAACACCAGAGCCCTATTGATGACCAATACCCAGTGAATCACATGCTTGAAATCCGTTCAGATTGCTAAGCATTACTATAGTAACAAATTTAATCAGGTTTTTATTAACCCTAACATTAATCCTAACCCTAACCCTTAGCTAAAAATTAAGAGTTTGTTAGCAGTTAATAAACTAAAAAAAAGCCCCGTCAAATAAAGCGTGACCAAGGTTTAAATAGAAAGGAATAGTAGATTGCTGCATGATTAACTATGTAGTATCAGTTTTTGATGTGTCATCAAATGCCTATACCTCCACTATGTTTTCAATCAGACTTTCCATTGACAAAGGTGTGTTAAACATACTGAAATTTTGGGAAGTTGGCTCTTTTGAGCACAAACCCTTATAGAAACAGATTATAGTTTGTATAGTTTGTAAACTATTGACATGTTTCTGATAAAGCAGGACTGGTGAGTGGATCAGGATTTAATCCAGTTCCACATTATACACATAAAACAATACGTACCAGCGATAATATAATAATATAACATAAGAAGGGGAAATTCAGCTATCCCTCAATTGTATGACTAGCTAGAACGTGATAACCATGTTGTACATGTCCAGCAATTCCAGTCTTCACAATCCTTGTATATTTTCATACCAGACCCTGGCAAAACAGATTATGATCATATAACCATTTGTAAGTAAAGGAATTTGCTAAGGTCTCATCTGTTCCAAGTGTACAGCCCCAGGCTTTGGTAATTGCTGGTGCTGTGGATTGTACTACTCTTTTGACATCTAGGTTTCTAGGACAGGCCACACAGGATGAGGTCTACTTTAATTATTGTAAAAGTACTGAAGACACAATTGAGAGATGGTCCATTTCTGTTCTCACTTGATATGATGTAGTTGTGTGTAACTAATATTAGGTACAGGTAAGCAGAGCTGATACACACATTATCCATTGCATCTATATGTGAGGGATCATGGGTTACAATTCAGTTTAATCACACACAAACACATTGGGGAACAGGTTCACATGTACAGAACACAAGGAAGATGACCAGTTTCTTTTTTATACCCCTTTACATTGATATAATCATCTCTGAGCTGACAAGGAATGATCGACACTACAGAGATGTGATGGTTAACAGAGGGCTATGGAGCTGTAAGATCCACACTACAGAGATGTGATGGTTAACAGAGGGCTATGGAGCTCTAAGATCCACACTACAGAGATGTGAGGGTTAATGGGGCTATGGAGCTCTAAGATTCAGAGATGTGATGATTAACAGAGGGCTATGGAGCTCTCAGACCCAAACTGCAGAGATGTGATGGTTAACAGAGGGCTATGGAGCTCTCAGACCCAAACTGCAGAGATGTGACGGTTAACAGAGGGCTATGGAGCTCTAAGTTTTAGAGATGTGAGGGTTAATGGGGCTATGGAGCTCTAAGTTTCAGAGATGTGATGGTTAACAGAGGGCTATGGAGCTCTCAGACCCAAACTGCAGAGATGTGACGGTTAACAGAGGGCTATGGAGCTCTAAGTTTCAGAGATGTGAGGGTTAATGGGGCTATGGAGCTCTAAGTTTCAGAGATGTGATGGTTAACAGAGGGCTATGGAGCTCTCAGACCCAAACTGCAGAGATGTGACGGTTAACAGAGGGCTATGGAGCTCTAAGTTTCAGAGATGTGAGGGTTAATGGGGCTATGGAGCTCTATGATCCAGAGATGTGACGGTTAACAGGGGTTCATGGAGCTCTAAGATCCACACTACAGAGATGTGAGGGTTAACAGGGGGTTATGGAGAGCTAAGATCTAGAAATGTGATGGTTAACAGGGGGCTATGGAGCGCTAAGATCCAGAGATATGGCAGTTAACAGGGAGATATGGAACTCTAAGTATCTCCAACTCTATTGGAAGTTCATTATAGGCCTTCACCTTGAGGAATTCTAGTGTTCTCCAGTAGAACTCTATAACTGATTGAGGATCGCATGAAGACATCTTATTTTTCCCTAGTATTTTCCACAGCCTGGTATACATCAATAAGAAACAGACTATTTCTTATGCAATGCTTGTAAACCTTATAACAACATTATAGTACTTAATATGTAACAGGCCAGAGGAATGGGCACGGAGTATCTTAATCACTATACATTGTAAAACCATGTCTGCATTTTAACCTCATCACCTCTCTCTGATAGAGGTCAGAATCTGTAATGGTAGTGCACCACACACCACTGCCCGTTACATATGTTTAGTTTATACAGCAAGTTTCACTCTATAATACGATAAACTAAGACTTATATGTTAACCCTACCCCCCTTTTAAATAAATAATTCAATCTATGTATTCAACCTACACTTTTCTCATGTAACTAAAACCTGGTGGAAATCATTAACACTGGAAACTAAGAGGATCTCCATGATATGAAAGGCTGGGTCTGGACATTTTACATAAAGGCTGGGTCTGAAATTTACATTTTAGACACAATTCATACTATCGTGTAGTGTTCTTCACAAAAAGATTTAACATGTGGAAAACCACTGGCAATCTTAAAAGCTGAGTGAAAGTTGAGGAATACAAGCACAGTATTTGCTAGAAAGCTCAGGTGTCTTCTGTTGGTAATAGCTTGCATTGAAGGCTTTATTGCATTATTATAATAATTGAATGAATGCTAATATTTGTTTTAGTTAGGATTTGTATTTCTGGTATATAAATGCCACAAAATGCTAAAGAATAATCCTTAATGCTACCATTCTCATTAATTACTGTGCTGACATGGAAATTATTATGTAGAAATGATGTATCCTTACAAACACATGAATTCCATATGGATCAACATTTGCAAGTTAATGTATCCCTCAGGGTATGTTTTTTACAGTAATTTATTTTCTAATTATAATATAGACTCAATATGTTGCATATGTAAATGAAGAGGCAATTTCATCTCCGAGCCTTCCAACTTTAAGTTGAATATGAGTTTAAGCATCTTTTTTTCTATTGATGTACTCATGTCAGCATTAACCTGGATTAAACTACTTCAAAGAATGCTTTGTTAAACCTGTATTACAGGCATGTATACGAGAATTAAACATTGAAATACTGTTCTAAAACAAACCATTCATTAAAGCATTGCATGTATTTAATGTTTTCATGCCTCTGCAACTTCATCAACACCTGGCATGGTTCCTTAATGGGAGAGATAAGCCTGCAGTTGTCACTGAACACAGTAGGGTTTGAAAGAGAAACCCTGGAGGGCTACAAGCTGCAGGGCCAAACTGCAGCTGAGCCATCTGGAAAAATGGAAGCAGTAGGTCTGTGAGGGACCTGGTGTGCAGCCACCTCAGACTGCACCTGTGCAGACTGCCTGTATATTATTATTCTGACATGAGCCACTACAGAGCTCAGCACAGTGTTGGTTGCGTGGTGGTTTTCCTTTTATTGCCACTGGAAGAGTAGCAGGGTTCTGAAAAATATAGCGTTACACGTCCCCACGTGCTGCTACAACTGTTTAAATAACGTACCTGCAGTTTTTATTTTTCTTGTTAACATCCTGACAACTTTTTACACTTATAACTTTAAAGCCTGTTTCAAAGCTCTTTTCAAAATGTCTGCTTTAGTGCACTGATAATGTAAGGATTATTGTCCACATAATCAACCAGGAAACACAGCAATAACGATCCATGATGTGGTATGGAAAAGAAAAGCCAGAACACTTGCTGTTATGGGTTTTTTTTTTTTTTTTTATCGCTTCCTGCAGTGATTTAGAGGACAGATCGCAAACCCCAGTGCACTAGAGCGGCCATTTTGAAAACAACATTGAAACAGACTTTAAAGTTTAAAGTTTAAAGTATAAAACGTTGTCAGGATGTTAACAATGAAAAGAAAAAAATACAGGTACCTTATTTAAACAGTTGTAGCAACATGTGGAACCCCACTACTTACTCATTAAGTGTGGGTATATTTTTTAAAATATTTTTTACCTTTTATTTTTTTTAAACAGTGTGCTGTCTGAATACAAGTATCGACTATTTTGGCACATTTAAGTGAGCACCGTAACTAAATGATGTTTATGAATACAGGCATAAGTGTTTTTAACAGAAAACTTTAGGAACTTGGGCTGTGTGAGTACAGAGAAACAGCTCTTTCTCACACAGGGTGAGTACAGAGAAACATCTCGTTCACACACCGGGCAACTACAGAGAAACATCTCTTTCACACACAGCAAGTACAGAGAAACATCTCTCTCACACAGCGAGTACAGAGAAACATCTCTCTCACACAGCGAGTACAGAGAAACATCTCTTTCTCACATAGGGCGAGTACAGAGAAACATCTCTTTCTCACACAGCAAGTACAGAGAAACATCTCTCTCACACAGCGAGTACAGAGAAACATCTCTTTCTCACATAGGGCGAGTACAGAGAAACATCTCTTTCACACACAGCAAGTACAGAGAAACATCTCTCTCACACAGCGAGTACAGAGAAACATCTCTTTCACACACAGCAAGTACAGAGAAACATCTCTCTCACACAGCGAGTACAGAGAAACATCTCTCTCACACAGCGAGTACAGAGAAACATCTCTCTCACACAGCGAGTACAGAGAAACATCTCTTTCTCACATAGGGCGAGTACAGAGAAACATCTCTTTCTCACACAGCGAGTACAGAGAAACATCTCTCTCACACAGCGAGTACAGAGAAATATCTCTTTCTCACATAGGGCGAGTACAGAGAAACATCTCTTTCTCACACAGCAAGTACAGAGAAACATCTCTTGCACACACAAGGCAAGCACAGAAAAAGGGAAATGTCTTTAAAGTGTAAATGGGTGTGTTTATTTAAAAGTTGACAAACTGCATCTGATGTTTGTTTGTGCTGTATTTGCTCTAGTGGGTTGAGCATTACCCCAGTGTTCTTCAACATTTTTAGATAACTGTCAACATGTATTTCTATTAGCAACATGTAGTTACAGTGTAGTTTCCATTTATGAATATAGCTTATATTTACTGTGTGATTGTGAAAGTGGAACTCTGCATGGGATCAAGATGTATTTAAGAACCGTCTTTTCTAATCATATAAATTTGTTATTTATAAGAACACTCAAAATAAATTAAATAATGCAACAAAAGTGCAGCATTAGTTAATATACCTGTATTTTGAGATGTGTTACAGAACTAACAAAACAATTATGGTACATCTAGTACATTCTTAGATTAAGTTTGAAACTTGGTGACTTAGCAACGGTGATAAATGCATTGTCACTATATGACCTATGTAAGATGGAAATTCACTGTTTCAGAAGGAATACCCTTATCAAATATTTATCACACATTAGATAAATTTAATATCTGACAGCTGATTATGTTGATTAATCAATATTATATGTTATATGTCGGCACCAGTGCAACCAATCAATGCCTGACTGCTGGTTTTAAGCAGGGGTCTACCTCATGACAAGAACTGCTGGCTGCTTAATGAAGGATGTCATCGTTGAAGATGATGAGTTGAGGATTTGTCTCATCCTCCAGGTCAGCACCATCCATTATTTAGAAAAAAAAAAAAAAAAACATGAACAGACAGCAGCTTTTCAACACCTGGAAATGATTTAACTGGCAACCTTCATTACTTCAAGTGAGAAGACTCCAGTGTGCAGTGCTGAATAACAGCAATGAACAGTTAAAGACCAATGTGTGGTTTCCAGAGAGCATTCACTTTCATGCAGGCATTTCAAAGAAAGATTATTCACTGAATAGACCTGTATCAATCATTTTGTCCTACCCCCCACCCCCCAAAGTTTGTGTTTGTTTTTGATAAATGGCTAGGAACAGCTTAAAGAAACACATGTGCTTGGCCTGATGTGAATACTGGCATAACCCATATGCAGCAACGGCACTTGCAGGCCGGGCTGGTTTTACTTATTAGCACAGTGTCTGTTTGTAATTGTTCCAAGACAATGTTGAAGCAGAATGTAAATGTACACTAATCCCTTCTAAAACAACACCTGAGTACTTTAATGCCTAAAAGCCCAGGAGGTGAAGCCTAACTAACTTTTATGTCTCTACAACTGCGAATCGTAAATCTTATACAGATCAGTAATTTCATCTCAAACTGTTCCTTAAGGTATCTTTCTTTCTTTCCATTGTCATATATAATTCTCCAGGTTAGTTACATCCGTTTGTAATTCCAGTTGATTGGCGTGTCCTTTATGTTATGTATTTCTGGGAGCTTTGGTAGCTAAGGTAGAGTCCACATGTATTCATTTTATTGAAGAATATGTAACAGTATACTAAAAACATGTTTTAGGATTGTTACAAATGTCTCGACACTGGAGACCTAAGACTATAGGTCGGAAACGATTTGTTATTTAACCAATAAATTTATTGCACACTTTTTGTCCACAGGTGTTAACAATAGCAATATTATGTAACTTGTGAAAGTGCAATACACGAAATATGTTATCCTTATAAATAGGATATTTTAAATATCATGTGTGTCTTATATATATATATATATATATATATATATATATATATATATATATATATATATATATATATATATATATTTTTTTTTTTTTTTTTTTGCAGAACCTCAATGTGCTCTGCAACGACTGAACCCATCATGTATGCATTCTAACCCAAAGGCAGGAAGGTTTCGATCTTTGGGCTTGGCTATAATTTGTGCAGCTCGAACGATGGCTGAAGTCAGTGGGGACTGTTTAATGACAGTGCTGTCTATAATAGTATCATCAGGCAGGACATTGGCATAAATCATTTGGCACTTTGCTAAGTGTCAGTTCTGTCTGCCTGAGGATGATGTGATCTTTAGTCTTTCAAATCTATAGACTGGCATTTGAATCAGCTAAGCAACTTGCACCCTCTCTTGCATTTTAAAGCTGCTGTAGCCAATATTTGGATATTGGATACATGCCTATTTTTTATTTATTTATTTTGTTTTTTTTGGTTACTCCGTTTAGTAGTCCATTTTGCAAGTGATTCTGTCCTAAAGTAAACAATATCATATGTCTTTGTAAAGCAATCTTAAAGGTTATGTACAGCAGCTTTCATTTATTTGGTTTAGTTTTTCCACATTTCCTTACCTTATTGAGATACTTATCCTTTAAATTAAAAGAACAGATATAGGCAGTGAATGCAGCTTCTACTCCATTATCTTAAAGACTATAACCTGATTATCCTAAACTTCAATCCAACTAAATCTGACCATCAAAACAAAATATGCATCAGTGGAGCGTTGTGTATAATTGTGTGGCTACTGTTTGTTAAGACAGCCGTAGATATTAACAGCATAGCTGTGTTTTATAATATGTCTTGGAATAACTCTCAAGCTACTTTATTAATGACTGGATGTAAAATTTGAAGGTGTGTGTGTGTGTGTGTGTGTGTGTGTGTGTGTGTGTGTGTGTGTGTGTGTGTGTGTGTGTGTGTGTGTGTGTGTGTGTGTGTGTGTGTGTGTGTGTGTGTGTGTGTGTGTGTGTGTAATCTCAACTAATGTTGTTATCTAGGATCAGAATAAATGCCGGTAGGCAACATTTCTCGAAGATTAAGACACACAAGTAGGCTGGCTAATAAATATGTGAAATACAGGTTTTTTTTTTTGTGTATCTGTATTTGCTGATAAATATTTGTGTGAATATAAAATGCAAATGAGTGTCAGGAAAGGACGTGGCCAAACCTGTTAAAAATACTAAACCTAAATTAGGGATGTCAGAGTACAACGAGATAAATGGGCTAGGTAAAATCTCTTTAAAACAGCAGGATTAGTATAATGATTTTCAGCATAGCAAACAGGGGATTGAGGATGCTCCCTGGGTGAACAGTCCGGGGGGTTGTTAGAGTCAACAGTCCACATCTGCAAACTCAAACATATCCTGGGAAAATGAGAAATCTTTTAGGTATTATAACATTATCATGAACCAACTGAAAGAGTACAGGTTAAGCTTTATTTTAAGGGACAGTTTTTTCTTCAGCAGCAAGCTTCCTAGCTTTTTGAATAAAATTGTGTATCATTCAAATATAATATATATATATATAAGATATATATATATATATATATATAATATATATATATATATATTTTAAAACAAACCTTAGCTCCTTTGTTAAAAAAATACAACAGTAATATCTTTAAACAGATTAAACAAATTTCAGTATTATTGGAGTTGATAAACCCAACGTAGAGACCAGATGTTTGCTGAGCCTTATTAGTTCATAAAAAAAGTATTTTAAGAACATTTGTTAGTAGTAAGCTAGTTGTAAATAACTAATACATTTAAAAACGTCTCCCTTAAGATTAGCAAGAACAGATTACATACGATATGTTAACATGTGTCTGGGTATATATCCTAGTAATATAAATCCTAGTAGTTCCAGCATGTGTTTGGAGATCAATATCAGGAGATACATAACTGGAAATAGCCTTTTGATTTATTTCATCATCAGGAGTCATGTGATAAAGGACGATGCATGTTGATGTTCTAACGATAAGGTGACTGAGAATAGCGATATTGTAGTCTTTGGGATGAGGGCTGTTCATTGGTGAAAGCCTCAACAGCTTATTCAGAGGAAGGTGACAGAAGGGCTCCTCATTAAAACAAGACGTTCATTCGCATGCAAAGGAACTGCTGATGGGCCATGCTTGCTTTAATCTGCTTGTTCCTTGATCTAAGCACGCCCTTCTAACCCTGCTGCACGCACAAACTGTGAAACTCACACTGCTAATCCCTTTGGGTCCCTCTCATCACACAAGAGCCACCAGGGAGATGGCAGCTTCTGAAAGACCTTTACCAACTCCCTGCTCTTTGTAAGAAGCAGAACAAGCAGGTGCTTGGCTTAACACACAGGGTGGGAGATCAAATATTCTTGGAGGAGAATATTGAAGAGAGTTGGAGCATCATAAATTTAATCAGTATGATATATAATTTTAAAGGTAAGGCTTCTGCTTTGCCCTCTTCAAGCTGAGCTGAAGTCATGACCTGGCTGAAACAGGTTCAAGTGTCATTGATTGGCTGATGACTGACATGCTGGAGTCCTTGCAAAGCGAACAGCTATTCAGCATTTCACTCAACAAGTACGGTACCCTAGGCATATTATCAAGCACCTCCTGCCCTCGGATTGCGATTGTGGCTATGCTGACATGCTAAGATGTACTTCTAACTTCACTGCTTCAGGCTATTCAAGCGCAATGTAATTCTGGGCATTCATTTACTCCTGCAAAGTGCTCTTCTTTGAAATATATGCTCTGATGTCTGCAGTTTAAAAAGGCGTGATATGTGACAGAGCTATCACTCATTTATGGGTGGCTTTATCCCTTTTAAAAGTTTAAAATAGTAAAAGCATAGTGAAAACATGGTTAAGCACAGACATATACTATTTTACTAATGACAAATATACAGGTGTAAATGTGCACATTAGTAATTATTTCTTCCTAAAGATTCAATTGCTTTGAACATCACCACAAAAGGAAACACATTGTACTGCTTTTCTTTCTTCTCTAGACTTGTACTACACATAAAATGTCCAGATGGTCACTGCTGTGTTGTAGTATAAATAAATATAACCCACTGAACACAAGCCTAAATCCTCATTAACACTACAAGCTTTCTTTTTTAATATAATGATTTCCATTACATGAGAGTAGGTGTTACAACTTAATGATATTGGAGTCAGCTCTCACCAAGATAAACATCAACTAAGACATAGCTTCTTTTACTGTAAACTAATGTGATCTATCTGTTTTTCCTTCCATCTTATGATGAAGATATTCTTCTACCTGGTGTTGATGGCAGAAGGGCAATGTTGGCTCCAGGAATCAACCACAGTATGGCTTCCCTATCGCATCAGCATGACAACTGCCTGGACTGAGTTGAGTAGGGTAAATCTCTGGGGTCTTCAAGTGGGCACCTTCCATCCTTGGTGTTTCGTTGACTACCCCATGACACCTTAAGAGGGCTCATATACATGGTATTATAAAAAATAGTTTTTACCTTATAAACTATAATACAAGTCAGTTATTCAATCTTTGGGTTTCAGGGGACTTTATCTATAACAGTGAAATCATCCCAAACTCTTTGATTGCATTACAGTATTGTAAAACACTTCATAGTTCAAATCCATTTAATTATTTCCTTGTGACAACAGAATGTTAAAAATGTACTGTGCAGTGCAAGTGGATTGCCTACTGTAAATTATATTTTAATGAGTTTTCACTTCAACTTTACCTTATAATTGTCTCTAGCTTTACTAAGTTAACTTCCACTTGTGAATTTCTAGGAGGCAATCCAGTTTCCTTATGTTGCCTTCCTCTACTTGGTAGTAGGTACAGTTTACTCAGTTCATGCTTCCAGTTCTTCTTCCAACACTGTATTATAGATTTTTCAATATTATCTCTTATCAAGCTACATTATTAAGAAACTCCAATAATACTTATCATATCTCTGTCCATTTTCCAGAGTTAAATTGTTTTCCATAAATTGATAGCCAGCCCATGAAAAAAAAAAAAAAAAATAATAATAATAACAATAATAATAATAATAATAATTGAGGTAATTGCGATAATTGCTTGCAAGAATTGATATTGTTTATACTGTTAACTGTGATATTCAGAAATATGAATTCATTATAACATATATATTTTTAGAGATAGATATTTTTTAATCTCTCTCTATAGATAGATAGATAGATAGATAATGTGGCAATTCAAATTTTATAAGCATTGTTTGCTTATTGTTATAACCCTATTTAGAAATGGATCATTCCTGCAGCCATAAAAAGCCTTCAAGTATGAATAATGCTTGTTAGATTAACAGTATGATTTCTGAGAGATGGCAAATGGTATAATAATTGTATTTCAAATGGAAAGAAAAAAACCAAAATACATATTTGCTGAAATCACCCCATTCACTCCCAAAATGCATGAAACAGAAACATTGCACTGTCACTGGAGGGCCACAAATCAATTGTAAATTGGGTTTTAATTTTAAATGTGAAACATAATATCAGCACCGTACTGTTTCATGTGTCTTGGAAATGTTCCTCCAGATACATATATATATATATATATATATATATATATATATATATATATATATATATATATATATAAACAGAGAGCAGTAATTCTCTATTTAAAACACCTTTCCTAGTTGTTGAAATATTTTACACGCAGACATGTTATTTCAAGTTTGATCATATTTATTGAAATATATTGAGTTGCACACAAACACGACTTATGGATGTGAATCAACATATGACACTGTTCTTTTTTAAATACACCTAAGTGGCTGTGATAAGAAACTGTGCTAAAATGATGCTACTTAAATTAACGCTGTGGTAATCAACCTCAGCCCAATAAGGTCAACTGGCCAGCTTGTGATTACAGCTGCAGCTTTGAGGCTTGTTACTGTCCTACAGCTGTGGCAGGTCAATGGAAAAAATTTTCTTTAAACAGTATAAGCATCTAACGCTGCAATACCTAAATCAAGCCTATTGATTATTCATGTGCTGATGAGCCGTTCAAAGCTGGAGAAGTAATTAGGGCTTATTTTGTGTGGATTATCCACTGTGAAAAGGTCAAATAACTACAAATAGTGACAGAAAACAATAGCCACCAAGGACTTCTGCATTCGTGATCAGTTAAGAAATGCTAAGGCAGAGCCCAGTAATGATGTTCTTATGCCAGGTTCCACACAGTTTGATTGTTCTGTCATAGGAATCCAATGAGGCATGAGTGATGGCTACTTTTCTTTCTTGCCGTGTGCCAGGTCTCTGATGTCTGTCAAATAAAGGTGTTTGCAATGGAACCCAGAATGACAAGAATGTAAAAGCACATTTCTGCTACAAGAGGAAAATACTAGTCGAGGTAATTAGAGACCTGTGCCAGAAACTTGTATTGAACTTGGGAATTTTAAAACAGTGCTTTTGACTTAATATTCTAGCTTTTCAAACTATGACATTATTTGTAAGTGCCACAGAGTGTATACCCATATGCGTATTAGTGAAATTATTTTCCATAAATCAATAGGACAGTCCCTAAAAAAACATGCTAACAGGGTAATTCGAATGAAAAAAATACATTAGCTAGTATCTTCAGCTGGCAAAGCTTTATTTTGTCATAAATAAGTATTTACCTGATATGCAATTACCCATTTACTGAAGTTCCACTACGTTAACAGTTAACAGATATCTAATAGTGGTGCTTATGTGTTTCCACCATGAAGCCTCCTCATAACAGAGATATATGGTGAGAAATGCACGCACATTTCTTTTGCTGTTTCCACATGAAAGACACACATTGATTACTGACTGGTCTGCTCGACTGGGACGAGTGGAAAAAAAAAAAATCCGAATTTGATTGGTCACTTTAGACTGTGTGGCAGTGCTGAGGCCTGCCCTTGTAAATAAGATGTATGTGGTGGGGTTTTTAAATTAAATGTGGTTTTTCGTTTTGGTTGTAAATAGAATATGTTACATCTTGTAAAAACACAGTGTGTGCTAGATGGCAGGGCTGGGAGGTTAGACTTCTCTCCCTGCCTAATAAAACCCACGGTGAAGCAGGTGGTCAGGTGTGAACTGATTAATTGTTTATCAATTAACCCTGTTCACCTGCCTTTAAAAAGGGTCTGGAAAGCCAGTTCTTTGTTATTTGTTTGTTCTCCATGCGCTCTGCGTTCTGCGCTCTTTGTTCTGTGCTCTGTGCTGTGTTCTGTGTTCTGCGCTTTGCGTTCTAATACTGATACCTTGTCATTTTCATATGGTTATAATTTTTTGTATCGATTTTATATATATATATATATATATATATATATATATCATATACTGAATGATATGATAACAAAATGAACAGCATTTGTTAAGGTGTTAGTAAGCATAAACTAAAAGGGACCGAGGGCGGAATGTTGGTCCAAGGTGAGAAAAGCTCAGCCAATCAGGAGACGTTCCACCACATACAGTATTGTAACATTCTCAAAACAAGCCCATCCGATGAGAAATGTATATTCATTATAGCTTGAATGCCCATTTAGAATAACCCTAACTGTGGGTCACCTGGTATGGAGTTGGTTCCAATTCAAACTGGGTTATGCAGATAGCAGATTTATCCCCTGCAGAATGTATGTGATTCATTTAATACATATTATTAGTTAAGGGATACGCCAAGAGTCTGCAACAACAAAATATACTGAGGCTATTCCTGTATTGCAGTCAGAAATATTACCTTTATGCTTTTTTGAATTTGGAAAATAAATAATTTACTTAAAACATATTTTATCCAGCAGCTAATCAGATGATCCCCAAGGGCTTTTAATGTAGACCACTCAAACGTGAGTAGAGCTAATGCTGCTTTGCTGTGTTTGTGTTGTGCTTTTCTTGGACCTACCATATCGGAACCTCAAGTGAATGTTGGCCAGCATTAAATATATATTGAAGACGAGGATCCACATCTGGCACTAAAACTATTTAAATATCCCTTCTGCACTAACTTCAATACTGAGCACTGCAATTGTCTTTCATCATCATTTATCATAGGACATGTTTACATGTCTGGCAATAAGACTGTCTAAGGGTATATTGAGGGATGTGAGAGAGGTTTGTAATTATTACTGGTATGCTATTTCAGGCGTTAGTCATCCTTTATGTCATTTTTAAACAACATTTAGTAGCACTATAATGTATTCTATGTAATGAGTATTCTGATTATGACATTCTTCCTCTCACTCTCAGTATAAATAAATCAAACGTAAAGCCCCAAAGCCTAATGTTTTTATAGATTATTGTACCAGAATTCAGTGCTTTGCCATGGCTTCACTTTACTATGCTTTTACCACAGTATGTCATGCTAACATATAAGACGCTTTACATCATTGGACACGGTGTACTGTATATTAGAAGACAATATGTTTAATCATACTGTGCATACAATTTAGCAGTCATGGCAAGAATCTGAAGCCAGAGGCTCACTGATCTGATTAATGGTGCTGCATGAAGGAAAGTTGTCCTTATTATTTGACCTTAATTCACTTGAATGGATTGCACACTTGAAAAATGACAGATGCATGGCAATCCCTTGCAGCTAATTACCTGAAAAAAATATTTTGTGTACAATCCTGCAGACTGCTGTAACCTCGACTATAAGACCTTGTCAATTACAAATGCTTTATTTCTTTGTCCTGTTTGTAATCAGAGGTTTAGCACTGTACTGTTAACAGAACTGTTACTGCATGCTATTTTAATTGACTGAATCATTGTTTCTCTCATGTTTGGCTAATTCATTTGAACTACAGAACTAAAGCAATTACATACTCATCAGCTGCTGCTGAGGCAATATTATTAACCTCATTTTGTGTGCTTTAAAAGCATTTTTATTCAGATTTTAAAATTGTGCTGGTGCTTTATACAGTATTTTAATTTAGTGACATACTTTTGGATTATATTCTGATTATATAAGTATAAAAACAACATTTGTGGCTCTCTAGAATGTAACATACTGTAAATTATATCTATAAACATTATTATTTCAGGTTCTTTAGCATATTGTTAACTTTACCACATTTATATTGAACTTGATCTTTAAGCTGGCATTAATAACTGGCATTCCAAACTGCAGCATGCTCCTGGAAGAAGAATAAAGAAGCCATACATTTTGAAAAAAACACAGCTGAAGACCACAAATGGAACATTGTCCTTTTAATATGATTTATGAAGTAATGTACCACTAAACATTATAGATTGGTTACACTGGTTAAAAGAAGAAGTGTTCTGGTTTACACACAGTGTAAATTATTATGATGGCAAAGCAGCACAGATAGGTCTGTTTTGTCAAAATGCATCAGTTTTGAATACCACGCTGATGTCTAACATGGTATTAGACCATTGATTAGAAATCATGCATGAGAAATAACTGTCAAGAATTCCAACCATTTTATCTTGTGTTCAAATGTCATCCTGTACATACATCAAAATTTAAATAACAATTTAAACTTTAGCAGCCAGAACCTGCTATTACTGCACGAGAGTAACAATAAGAGAAATCCCAGCTGTGGCAATGTATGAACTTATACAATAATACATTACACTTGCATTACAGAGTAACCTCAAAAAGCAGCTACATTTAGTATAAATAGTTTAATCTGACTGTAATTTAGCAAGTTCTTGACATCAACTGTTCTTGTACATTTTCCTAAATAAGATTTGAAACATGACAGTTTACAGCCCCGCTCCCCCTTTGCTTTTACTATACTGTGTAGTTAAATTCAAATTCTGCCCATTACTTTTTTCCTGTGACCATTTCTGTCAATAGTGGTGTTGCTAGAAACTTGATACTTGGGTCAAACAAAAACAACACTACTACATATCATTTATATAGGTTTACACTGCCACCTACGCTCCTTCACACAAGACGAGAGCATCCTGTAGTGCTTACAATAATGACTTTGCTCTATTCACTAGGTAGTGTCCAGCAGAACAATGATTTTTCTTGTGTCATAGCGTATCCAGATCATGCTTCCTCCTTCAACACTGCTGCTGATTTTCTGTTCCCTCAATAGACCTTCATTTTCAGTCAGAGCATCAATGTCTGGAGCATGGTATTGACACATCATGAGGCTCATAAGACAAATAATCTTTGTGGAGAAATGTTTTCAGTATAATTCCCCAGTTTACTTGTGACACGAGGTGTCTATGAAAATGTCAATACAATCAGGATTATGTTTAAAAATATATCAACTCATACGGACAACAAGGGATACAGCAAAGGTAAAGAAGGGCATTTCTTGTAAAAACTACTGGTTCTTGTATAATGGTGTAAAATGTATAAATGAAAAATAATGGCTCAAATTATAAAATTAAAGAAATACTTTAAAAACAACATATGTTCTGTGGGGTCAGCTGTGCAATTTTACTGTGGGGTTTGAAATTGTACTTTGATGCCTTGGCACTCCCACAACCTTAGACTACATCTCCCCTAGAAGTTAGTTTTAATCCATTCTCTTTTACATCCAAACATAGCATCCACCTAAATTTCAGTTAAGATTGGCTGGTTTAAACGTTTACTTTAAAAGGAATTTCACTAGCTGTGAAACAGAGTGCATTTCACACCCATTTGACTAGAGCCCTGATATAAAATATATCAATGTGTGTATGTTTCACATTGCTGCACACCTCCAAATCAATACCTCAAAAAACAATGCTGACAGGTCTCACTTAAGAGGCTGTAAGGCAGCTAGAGATAAGCTGGTCCAACTCTGGAGGGAAGATAAGGAACAAAGTATACACAAACAGATTTGTGTTCTGTGATTCCTCACAGCAGCAAATGGGTCTAAACAAATTATTTCAGAAGAGTAACCTTGGTTTGCATTACTTGCTAATGTATCCTATCAAACAGTACATTACCTGTAATTCAATAATAAAAAGGGTCTACATTCTGCCAATGTAACAATTTCTTTACACAACAACCCAAAATTTGGTGTGATTCTCTTAGTCAATCCTAATAATGTCTTCTCCAGCAGATTTTTTATAGTTAATTGATGTCTAAACCTTCTCTGATGGTTATGCCACTCTGGGGCATTTGGCATATCTGACAATTAAGAGGACAACAAATGTGAACAGAAGAGTAAAGTTTGAAATAAACTGTCCATTACTGACTGGGTTAATGTAGACTTTCTATCACTAATTACCATTTTTTATGTGAAAATACAAAGCACTGTTTTTTTTAACTGAAGTAAAAACTAAAGTCCTATGTTCCCTATTATTACCTGTTAACACAGGGATACAAAGTGGTGCTATACTTTTTGATTGCATCTTTATAGTGACCATTTTGTGAAATGTTAAATCACCTGTACATAATTACCCTTTTCAGATTCAGTTCAGTCTCCCTTACATAGGGATACTTAATCTGTACCCGTTACATGTTGACTGTTTGCAGATGTATATATTCAGCATCAAGTCTACTGGTCTGTTCAGTGATACAGGATGAATTAGGATAATTGAGTTATAAAGATTGTATAAGTCAGCAATATAATAATATACTGCGATGTTGCCCATTCCACTGAACAGCTTGCCTACCAGGTGTTGATTTAAATACATACACATGTGACACTTATGCAAATTTAACTATAGCCATGCTAAACATACATTCAATTATCTTTTAATCAGTACAAAATATATAATTTTCATCTGTATGTTTTTGCACACCAGCTGAAAGCACAGCTCTTTGAAATAGCCATATTAAGACTTGGCTGTGTTAGCATGGCTGTCTGCCCTCTGCAGCCAAATGTCAGACGTGACGTTTGAAAACAAGCACAATGTTCCCACACTGTTCATTTTGAGTAGTACTGTGGTTTGACTTGAGACAGAGAAGTCCCAGCTCTCTACTGCCCCCTGTGATAATGGCACCCTTGCATGTGCACCAATATAAACCAAAGCACACACGCACTGTAGCTTTCCTCACTTTACCAGCAGCAAGATACTTTTAGCCAATCAAAATGTAGAAAAGAACTGCTTAATTTTTGACGTTATCCATGTTTTTTTTTTTTTTTATTATGACAGAAAATACTAGTATTGTAGCTGTAATGAAAAATGAATGGATTGCTAACGTGCAGTTTTTGTAGTTTGTTACAATTGTAATGACCCTTGTACACTGCCATCCTCATTGTAACTCTGCTCGGTACAGTACATGTTCAATTTTATACTGAAAGCATAGTTCCTTGGTGTGTGTTTACTACATTCCTGCTCTTCACTTTATCAGAAAGCAGTCTTTGTTGTTTACATTCCTCCACTGACATCTTCAGGCTCTGCTATATCTCATGTAGCAAAACAGAAACTTAAAAAGGGAATCGCCTTTTTCCAAATGGTGTTATTTTATATACATTTTACAGGAAAGACCTGTAGAGTTAATATTTTCGGCACTTTATTTTAAGGTAGCACTATTAAAAATGTACAAAATGTGTTTAAAATTCACATCACTTCAATGAATGTGTGTCTATTTTTTTTTAAGGACATTTGTTTGCGTGGAGATCATTTGTAGTCCATCACCTATCACCTAGGCTACATATATATATATATATATATATATATATATATATATATATATATATATATATATATATATATATATATATATATATGGGTTAAGGTGAAGGTTTATTGAATGTGTTAAGAAACCAGATGCAATGATCATAAGATTTATAAGTGGCTTACATAAAGCATGCATATTGAAACAGTCATCCCAAATCTAAAGGTTATCACTATCTTCCAGTAGCCACTAAATAGCTACAGCTAAAGTAATGGTTACATCTATCAGATGTGGCTACCATTGTCATCACGCACCACAACAAAACCAGGACAAAGCATGATTCAAGCTATCATGGTTTTCTGGTTCCTCAGTGTAAAGGGTGTGTTGAAACGTGATGGGAAATTTAAAACAGAGAACAGAACTACTAGAGAAGCCAAGTAAAGTTATGAGAGACTGAAGTTATGAGAGCCAACTGTTGTCTGACATGATAAGAAACAGTAATATAGGGTGACTTACATGGCAACAACTTTGGTTAATGCCATAGTAATGATGGCTCAACCATCACCACCTGAATTAAATTTGTCAGATTAGCGAAAGGTCAAGAAACATTAGCATATGATTTGAACTCTTTAGTAATTGAAAAATGTTTCAGATGAAAGCAGTGGACCTCTGAAGATACATAAATTACAGTATACAAGACATTCAATAAACTACATGGTAGAATAAACAAACTGATATGAAATACAATCAATCAATTCAGACCATAGTTTACACAGTACAATATGCACAACAAAATAACAAATAAGCAATTAAAATCGAGGTCTTTTCATGGCAGTAGCAATTCATTATATTCTTTGTATGCTGTTTGGTTCTGGAGTTAATCAATCTAATATCACATGTAAAACATAGTATATACAGAGCCAAAGACATTTTAATCTTGTTCAAAGCAAGATTTTTTTAAAATAAATTTTGCATATATCTGAGGTTTGGGCTGAAGACACTTTTTTTTTTTTGTTTCTTTCATTGTTAGTTATAATGTTAAACGCTGCATTTGTCATGTATGGCTTTTAAAAAACGTGTTTCTATGTTATCCGACATTTACATTGCAAATCCTCTTTGGCACCACATTTCATTAAATAAAAACAACAATGTGAATTGTGTAGCTAGCAAGGCTAAACTCCTACTGTGGTAATTGATACGTAATTACTTTAGTTTGTTTTCTACATACCCGTCTAATTAAATAATTATATTCCCAATATACAGTATCCTTAAAATGGGGCATTACATTTCTTTCTACTTTTAATTATTTTTCTGCTGTTGGGCACAATAAATCAGGTTACTTTAAATTTACATTAAGATTAATTCAATTAGTAAAAATGATGGGTGCATGCTTTTTTAAAAAAAATATTATTTATCACTGGTAAAATTTTCTGCTGCATTCCGCCTCACCTCGAAAATCTGTAACTGGAAACTGAAGTCATCTCTTTATCCACAGGTTCAGTGAAACCCGATCTTCCACATGCTGACCGTCCAACGACCCCAGTCTTGAACTGGAGAGCTCGCCCTCTTCACAGGTTAGAGATAAATCAGTTTCCATGTTTCCTTTTACAGATTTACCATAGTAAACGCATTGCAAAGTGTAATACAGCATAGTGAAAACATTTAAGCATTTAAATTCCATTGTGCTATGGAAAAGCATGTTTAAAAAATTGCCAAACCATGGTAAACTATAGTTAATCCACAGTCTAACAATGATGAAACTGCACAAATATGGTGGCACATTGATCTAGGCATGGACAGTGCCATATTATGTGTAATAATTTCCTTGCACTGATCATTCAATTAAAAGACCATTGGTGATGTATACGTTGAGTTTTCTCCAAAGAAAATTGATTTTTCAAAGCCACATTTTCTGAATTAGTTTACCTGAAAAATGCAGTTACTTGAATAATTGAAAGCCCTGTATTTTTAATGAACATACATGGTTGCAGACCACTGGTTAGGAGGGCCCTCCTAGTCAAGCATAACACACATTATACAAGAGAGCTAGTGATAAGTAACTTCTTTGTATTTATCAATGTGCAAAGTGAATATTTTTTTATTGGTTCTCATTTTGGAATTCCTATTGCATTCAAAAACAACAGCATAATATTTGTGTGAAACGCACTGCCCCAAATTATGCCGCGTTGATAAAACAGATGCAGAACTTGATTTCAGCTTTTTAATGTTGGTCTTTTCCATACAATTTATTTGTTTTATAAACAGATCACATGAACATTCATGGGTGCCTTTGTTCATTTATTTCATGGGGATGGCTGTAGCCAAGCCTTTTTGTTTGTTTCATCATCATTTGTGGAAAAACTACAGAGCTCCACGAAGAATTCATAGAGTGTCCTCTATTCAGTTTTTTTTCAATGCATAATTTCTATCTGTACTGGTGGAAAAACTGGATTAAAAAAAAAAACTAGCTCCAGAAAATGATAGTTTTATTCAAATGAGAAATGAGTTACTTCATTGGAACCCTCCAGGTAAAATGTGAATTGAATTCTGAGCTTAGAAGGACTCAAAATGAAACACAAGTACCTGTACCCTTGGAAAAACAACAATGATAAAAATCAACACAAATTAAGAATGCTACTGGTCCTGTACTAATTCCTGAGTTAATCCTTATATAGTACACTTGTGTGTGAACATTTGCAACATTCCCTTCTTCCTACAGTCTCAGGTTTACCATCGATAGTTCCTCCCATATTGGAGACATTCAAAAATAGTGAAACAGTTAATGCTTAATGCTACTGGGTGACAAATGTGCGGTTTTAAGAAGAATGACTCAATTGTTTAGATACCAGACAAGCCTTAGGCACAGTGGATAGAAGGTTTGGTTCAGCTCTATGGTTTACAATCTGTCTGGTTGCACTGAACGAGTATATCAACACAGCACTGCTGCGGGGGAATCACATGGGCCAGAGGGACACCAGATCTGTAACATAAATAAAACACAAAGCCTAGGAGAATTTGAACACCTAATATCTCTTAAGGGGGTTATACAAATCTGCTGAAGGTTTAACTTAAAACACTACCGATAGATTTAAATTAACCAATAAGCGTGCAATATTGTTAATCTGCAGATTGGATTACAGATTTGTGTATTGTCTATTACCTTGGGCTTCCTGCCAGATGTCCAGAGGGACTGATTTATTCTGCTGCCTAGTGGGATGAGAAAGGTATATCATGGCCTTCTTTTCAGTTTACGTCCACTTTCTTAAGTTAAATGAATGGCTTAACTTGGTTAACTTTCTTTTTAGTTGTGATCTCTGTTGGAACATAATCCTGGAATTTCTATTGCATCATTGTTAATAACACGTTTTTCTGATTGCAGAAAGCATTTTAAAACTTGCATCTGATTTATTAGCCAGTTATCATTTCCTATGAACTTACTGTATATTAAATATAGGATATGACTGAGAAAATTGCTATCTAAAGGCACACTGCGATATGACTGGGTGACTGCGATACTGACGGCCATGTGTATATATAATAGATATATATATATATATAATATATATATATTATATATATAATATATATATATATAATTTATATATATATATATTATATAACATCAATAATTGAAAAAACATCACTTGTGACAGGTGTATAATAAAAACAGCACTATTATTTGCGGGGCAACCCAGGCATTATAAATTAAGTAATACACGATGCTGTATTACTTACCTCCATTATTATTTACTGTTTGTTTTACCGTCAGACGCGTGACATAAAAATAAACAAAACAACCCTTTTCACCTGGATTATAATTGTCTGTCTGTTCTTTAATCACCTGCACCTGCACACTGTATATATATACCTGTGTATTACCTGCATTTCCAACATCGGTTGTTTAATCTACTATTACAGCTATGTACCTGGCTTCCTGTACTCCTGCATCTAGCAGAACCTGAGGCACTGAAGAAATTAAGCCATTCTGAATCTTGTTAGAGGTACCTGAGAATACTGTGGCTATTGTCAAGTAATTGCTTAGCATGCTGTTGTAGTCAGAAATCAGAGAAAGTAATTCCACAAAATTACCTCTATTTGAGGAATTGGTGCCTTCATCATGCCCTCTGAATGCCAATTCTTGCTTGCCAAGGTAAACAACAGAATCAATCAAGTGTTTAAGAACCTTACGATTTTTTCTTACTTGCTCATTGTGATGTATTGTGTCCAAACGCTTCTGCTCATCCAGCTGAACATCAATCCGGGTTTGTCCAAAAGTTTTGAGTGTAATAAAGGCTGCTACAAACCAGACAAGATGCGGCAAGGAAAACTGTGCAGAGATGCGACAAAATGAATAGAACCTATACTTTTGATATGTATCTTTTACATCACAGGCAACGTGACAGCTTACACTTACGGAAATAACCTATATAAAGTCCTATAGTAAATTGGCCAAGTCCTATAGAATATCCTATAACATTTCTTTAAAACCTTTTTAGTCCTATAGAGTGTCCTAAAGTACTACTGTAGGGAGACCTTTTTGAGTACTATAGGAGGATATTTTTTTAAAAGAATCCTTTCGGATTTCTCTAAAACCTTTTTAGTCTCATAATGTCCTATAGTACCGTTATAGGATCCTACAGGACATTTCCGTTAGGGAAATTAACAGTTGCAGTTGTAAGAGATTTAGAAAAAGAATGAAAAACTAAAATAAAAATACACTTAAGGTTATATATATATATATATATATATATATATATATATATATATATATATATATATATATATATATATATATAGAGAGAGAGAGAGAGAGAGAGAGAGAGAGAGAGAGAGAGAGAGAGAGAGAGAGAGAGAGAGAGAGAGACACACAAACACAAACACATTTGCTGGTCACTTTATCAATACAACTCACTACATTGCATCCACCACCCATTTGAAAACTAGACTGGGTCCTCTTATTCTATCCTGCTGTGTGTACCTGATCATTGCTGCTGAAGTCCACCTCACAATGCTGAAAGTCTACCATGAGAAGGGCACCTTCCAAGCTGATAATGCAACCACCTGTCATGCTCAGCGAACCCCCCACAATCCAGCGTGGGAGAGTGATTAGCACTCTGTACATCTGTTAAAACAGCGACTGCTCATGTGCCCATCACCAATACACCATACTTGACATAATCAATACAAGGGAACACTGAAAAAGATTTGTTTTTGTTGTTAAGGCCTGTTTGATCGATTCCATGAAGTCAAGTTTGCAGTTAATGAAACCGTTTTCAACTGAGTGTTTATTAGTGTATCCTGTTTTTGAAAGAACTGTTTAACCTACTGTATGTGTCATAAGTGACCAAATTGAGCACTGCACTTTTTCACTTTTCATTGATTGATTGATTTGCGCTGTTACAATTTTGCTGTGATTTATTTGGTTGTTTTATTTTAGATTATTTACTATGTTCAGTTTTTGCTTTGTGTTTTATTATTTATTTGTATCTATTATTACTACACGGGTAATGAAATAGTAGAACTGACTGACATTCTGAGGAACCTAATTGAATCACCTGTTACCCATTACCTCATTTAATTACGAACTGCCTATAAAAGGTGTGCTGCCTGCACAGTGCAGGCAGAGAACAAGATAAACTGTGCTGCTGGAGAACCCAGACCAGGAAGTGCCTGGAAAAGCTTGCCCAGGGGAAGTTACCACCAAGTAGTAGTATTTTTGTTTGAGTGGTGAACCCTGTCTAGCTTGCAGATAAGTGCACAGGGCTGGAATAATGTTGTTCAGTGTGTGATTGGAAACCTTTTTATTTGATAGTACAACACATATATGGAATTTACTACTATATAGGTGTTAGTGTGTCAAATAGCATTATATTGGTGGTACATAACTACTGTGGTGGTCTGTAAATAAGAGTATATAAGGACTAGTTCTTAGAAATGTCAAATTGCAATATGTTGCAACGCAACTGCACTGACTATGGCTTTTGTTTGTTTTTGTATGTTACAACAGGTACCTGGGTCTGGGGTTTTGGGCTGTTGGACAGTGACCAGTGGGACAGCATTTGGGATGGGGAGAAACTAGCCCTGGGTTTTTACGGGGCCTGCCTGGGGTTAACTTACAGCGAAGAGGACAAGGGCCACCTTTGGCCTAGAGTGATACTACAAGCAGGGGTATCCAAGGGATACAAGGTTGTGTCTTCCTGTACTGCATCCTCCCTTCCCATGGTCCAGAAGCACCAGGACCCTCCCTGCCTATTTGTATAATTTAACTTGTTTTTAGATAGTGTTAACCTAATCAAACTATTTTAGTAAGAATTGCCATTTTAGATAGATATTCAGAGTTTTAGTTGATGGTATTTTATTGTGATGTTGATAAAGACTGTGGCCATGCATTGAAATAAAAATGGAAGCTTACTTACGTGTTGTGGTCCTTAGATGTTCATTTAAATGAATAGCACCATATTAACCACCTTTTTTGAAGAAACAAAACGGAGATGGAAGATAACCTACTGCAACAATTTGTCACGTTTGCTTTATTAATAATAGATTCGTTGTAAATACAGAATGTTAAAAAAAAAAAAGCGAAATGTGGTGAAAGACTGAATTTCCTTTTAACACCAATTAAATACCTTGTTTTAAATGTCACAAAATTGCAATGTAAAGACAGACCAAAACCACAAAGCAACTCGTGTCCTCTCCGCGGTTAAGCAATATTGCATACCAGTACTTTGTCCAACGAGAAGATAAAACTGAGCAACTGTCCAACGGGAAGAGCAGAGTCTCCAGCAAGCTGGGAAAGAGGAAGTACTTTCAACAATTTGTGAAGGGTTTGTTTCTGTTGCCGCTTTCTTCCCTGGTCAGGCTGTGGAAGTGTTAACGAATCTGTGAAATGTTTGTGATGACTTCCTCATTAGTCTGTTTAACTGCAGAACTTCCTTATTAAATGCGTTACTGAAAAAAAAAAAAAACCTAAATAAAACCAGAAATGCAGCCTATACCGCAAGATTAGACCATCATACCAGGTAAAAACAAACAAACAATAAACTCCATGTCAATATATATGCAGCTGCTTGTGTATAACTTTTAGTATTGTTTGATAGGCGTTAGTGCACAAACAGAAAACACGATTAAAAATGAGTCGACACGGATAGTGTATTAAACTATTGTTTGCTGTAGTTATATAACGTAAAGTGAAATCCGCCAGTAGTAATACATTTTATAGGGGCTGTGTGTTGGTTCTGTTATTTTCGGTTATATTAATAACTGGTTCCTAAACGACATAGGTTAATACTATATCTGTCAGTAGGGCTTCTGCTGTAGTTGTGAATTTTGTATTGAAAAAAATGCAGCGTTTAACTGCATTAATTACTATGTCGTGAACTTTACAGTGATAGGATTTGTGTGTTGTTTTTAGTCCTTCATATTTTGCGTTTTGTTCATCTCACCTGAGTAAATACTATGTATGGGTTCATAATGTTTTGAGATTGCTTGCTGAGTTTTTTTTTTCCTCCTACCTCTCCTGTTAGTTCGTGGCACTGTCGTTTCTAAAAACAATACCTGCATTGTTCTAGCGGAGACAACCACAATTTGTATAATCACAGTTTGTACTGACCTCGGATATTAATGGGTGGCATTTTGCTTTGGTAGCTGCTGGGAACAGACTGGTAAACCGTTTGACCAAACGTACACGTGTGTCTGTTGTTAAGAGTTTCAGGAAATGCAATACACAGTCAGTGTTACAAACAGTGTTATAGTTGTGAATGTAACAAACCAAACTTTTAAACCAAAAGATAAATACAAAATTATAAAGAATAGCCTATATGCATGTAGTTTAGCTACATTCTAATATTTGATCTATTTAGTATTCCTCATCAAAAAAAAAAAAATACTAAAATAAAATATTAAAAAGAAAATAAGCAGTGTTTCTAACAACATTAATACCAAATGCTTGTCATTCAGTAATGCAGTGGCAATGACTTAAGAATCTAAAACTGTATTTTTAGGAAACCTCAGTATTCCCTTACTGTTCATTTACTTTGTCACCGGTGCCTTATAACTTCACTTTTTTAATCTGTACACCCAATGTACAATATATGTTCTAAGGCCACCTGACACTTGAGAACTGTGACTGGGTTTTTGGAATATAGATTTTTTTTTAAATAGACTTACACTATAAGTCAAAGCCTTGATTATTTACACCTCTGTACTGTGTAAGTATAGAAGAATGGTGCATTATATGTACACAACAGTGGTATGTATACAACATGAATGTAGGTGTTAAAACTTCATGCTAATATTGGATTCGGCTCCCGCCAAGATAAGTACCATCTTCTTTTACCGTAAACCAATGTGATCCAACTGCATTTCCTTCCATCTGATGATGTAGATATCCTTCTGCCTGCTGTTGATGGCTGAAGTGTAGTGCTGGCTCCAGGGATCAGCCTATTTTTGTCTCCCTGGCGCGTCAGCACACACAATGGCTACAATGCTGGCTCCAGGAATCAACCACAGTGCGGCCTACCTATCGCATCAGCATGACAACCGTCTGCCCTTCTCTAGGGTCTTCAAGTGGGCACTTTCCATCCTTGGTGTTTTGTCGACTAGCCCATGACACCTTAAGAGGGCTTCACAGTGATTCTGGCGTCCCAGCATCACCCCCCTCTGTCCCCCTCTCAGCTGAGCCCAGCTTACTTACCTTCCTTTATATCAACATTTTTTTATTGATATTTTGCTTGAGGTCCCCAACCAGGATCTTTTTTGTCTCAACCAGAGCCAGTTGCTGCTCTTCTCTGCTGTTTCAGATAAGTTCTGCAGTGTTTCTCAGAAACCGGGTTGTGGAGTGTGCCACAAATCCTCGGCAACCCACCTCCACTGGGTAGAACTGGACTCTCCAGCCTTGCTGTTCTGCTTCAGCAGCTAGTTGAGGATACTAAAGTTAATTCCTTTCATACGCCTGATCCACAGCATCCTCCCATGGCACTGTTAACTCTACCAGATGAACAAGGCATGCTGATCCAGACCACAAGACAATATCAAATCGAAGGTTAGTGGTAGCAATATCAGATGGGAAAATAAGCCATTGTCCAACATCTGCCAGCATTTCCCAGTCTCTAGAAGCTTTCAGTTGTCGTAGATGAGTTTTGATTTTAATACTTTATCTTGGAGGTTGCTCCCCTGGAAGGTGGAATGCTGTTCTTCTTGTGTCCTATTGCTGGCATTGGTGGAAACCTGTTGGTCGTGCTGCGCTTGTCTTCCAATGCTAAGACCAAACATCGCAGCACCTGGTCATGATGCCAAGTAAACCGTCCTTTTCTGAGACCCAGCTTACATCCTGTCAAAATGTGTCTTAATGTAGTTGGTGATGAACACAAAGGACACCATGGAACCTCTCCTACCCATAGATTAAGATTCTGTGGTGATGAGAGAACTTCATATGTTGACTTGGTGAGGGAGCTGATCCTGCTGTGTTCCAGTGTCCATGGATCTGTCCATGGATCTCTTGGCCTGGGAAACTGCTTTTACGCACATCAACCTCTCCTCCTGCTTGAGCACCTCGTTGGCTACCAACTTCCTCCGTTGAGCTGGGGGGCTGCCTCGTGCCATGTAGGAGGAGCTGAACTGAGACCAAGGCCTCCTCTTCCATGCTGTACCTGCCCTATGATGTCACTCGTACGAAAGGCAGCGTTTGCATCTTCCACAGCTTCCTTTGCCGTCCACTTTCTTCCAGTTTTCAAAACAAGTGCTGCCTCCCTCACACATTAGTTGTGTGACTCTACCAATGTAATTTCCAATCGAACCTTGGCGCATTTAAACTCCTCGGTTAGAGCTGAGACAGGCAGCTGCAGTATCCCTTTACCATACAGTCTCACTCTGCTTAGGCAGCGTGGAACTCCTAACCATTTTCTGACATACAAACTGATTAACGCTTCCAGTTTATCAGCTGTTGTCAAGAAAACCTCATATACAGTGAGTGGCGATAGAAGTCTTGGCAGTAGACCAAACTGAAAGCACCAGTTTAAGTTTGCTTGGTAAAGAGCTGCTGTCTATGCTCTTCAACCCTTGTACTGCTTGTCTCACTTCTCCTTTATGTCCCCATCATACCAACTCCCAAGATTATCACAGGCTTCTCAGACACTGTTGGTACTGCCTCACCGTTAATGTAAAACCTCATATCCACTACTTTACATCTAATTATAAAAATGTTTCAGGCTACTGTTGTAGTCATAATTGTCTTATCATCCATGTATGCTCTAATTGGTGTCAATCACATTCCAGAAGCCAAGCATTCTCCTCCCACTACCCATTTTGACACCCTAATAATTACTTCCATTGCCATGGTAAAAGCCAGTGGAGAAATGGTGCATCCTGCCATTATTCCAATTTCTCGACATTGCCATGTAGTGGTGAATTCTGAAGTTGAAAAACAAAGTTGCAAATTTCCAAAGTAGGCTTTCACGGAGTTTGTTATTGTACTTAGTACTCTGAAAAAAATCAAGTGCTGCCCAAAGCAGCTCATGTGGCACTGAACCATATGCATTCGCTAAATTTAGGAATGTCTGTTTGAATTTGCTGCAAAATCATACTGATGTGCTCTAAGAATCTTAGGAGACCTGGAATACCAGCTTTCTGTACTGAATTGTCAGTGAAGCAGATCTTCAATAGGTAAGCTGACAATCTCTGAGCAACAATGCTGAAGAAAATCTTGCCTTCCACATTTAACAGGGAAATAGGATGAAACTGACCGATACTTGCAGAATCTTTAGGTATAAAGACCCCACCTGTTCTGCGCCATGCTCTTGGTACAATCTGTTTTTCCCATGCTACTTTCATCAATTTCCACAGGATTCATAGAACACCGGGGGCACTCTTGTACACTCCATCGGGCCCAGGAGATGATGACTCCCTTGCCACCTTCACAGCTTGCTCTACTTCTTTCCACTTAGGTGTGCAGTCCTCCATTTGGTATTCTGGTCTGAAGGACTCGACATAGGCTCCTTTTTGAGTCTGTGTGCATTTCGTCGAGATATTTCTCCAGCTCAGACTTAGTTGCTTTAGTGTGCAATTTTTCTCCCTGGTGAATGATTTTTTTGCAAATTTGAATGGGTTTTTGGAAAAGTTAGCACGCTCCTTCTTTTTGCAGCGTTTCCGTAGTCACTCAGCTATGTGCAATGTTGCAAGCTTATCTTGTATGGCCCTTTGCAATAGATTTAGTGCCACCTTCTGTCTTTGTTCTGCTCTTCTCCATTGCTTCCTCAGCTGCCTCCTTTCTCTAACTAGGTGCTCAATCTCCTGCTGCCATCTAGATTTTACAGGAATAGTTTGTACTTTTCGACTGTTCCACATAACCTTTCCAATGCAAAACAGAGATCTGTGTTTACTGTGTCCCACACTGTTTTCTCAGAAGCTCTTGGCCATTTAACTCCAGGCTTGTGCCCATTGAGGTTCTTTTCTCTCTTAAGCTGGTTCATCTGACCGGGTTCAAAAGGATCATTAGGTTTATCACTAGGTGTGGTTGTGCAAGCCTTCCTCTCATCTATGAAAGGGGTGATGATATCCTGCGAACTGTGGTTTGCTTCCTGTCACTGGATTTCATTCGACTGACTTGACTGACGTCTTAAAAAGTACTGGTCCTTGCCCCTTCTCCCTCAAGCATTTCATTCTCCCTTGATTAATCTTCAACTTCCTAACGATTGCCACTTGGCTCCAGCCAGAGACACAGACCTGGCGTTCTATGTCTTTGCTAATTGAGCTTGTCCTTTGTGAAATACTCTATTCTCTGTTCTCATATCTGTTTCCTTTCCTAAGTTATTAACCGTGTTGTCAAACCTTGAGTCATCTTCCACCCCTTTCTTGTAGACTCTAGGGGTATTTTTCTCAATCATTTCTTAGAAGCTTTGGGCGGGTGTATGCAGCATCCTGTTCCATTTGAAAACACAGAGCTGGATACTGTCATCTAGGGTGGCTAACCCCTGCCACCCCCAAAGGGGTCTATTTCTTCCTGTCATCTGTCTCTCCAGGCTGTCAAAAGGTCTTTCCCTCGTCGCCAGCTGCATTATTCACAGCAGTCACTGGACGTATCCAGATCTTCATGATTTCTATTATGTTAGATTAGGTGTTAAAACTTCATGCTGATATTGGACTCCGCTGTCGCCAAGGTAAGCACCAACTAAGACATAGCTTCTTTTACTGTAAACTAATGAGATCCATTTGTGTTTCCTTCCATCTGATGATGTAAATATCCTTCTGCCTGATGTTGATAGATGAAGTGTAATGCCTGCTCCAGGGTCAGCCTATTTTTGCCTCCCTGGCTCATCAGCACACACAGCAGTTACAATGCGGCTCCAGGTATCAACCACAGTGCGGCCTCCCTATCGCAACAGCATGACAACTGTCTGGACTGAGCTGAGTAGGGTACTCTGGGCTCTTTAGGTCGGCACCTTCCGTCATTGGTGTTTCGTTGACTAGCCCGCTACCCCTTTTGCAGGCTTGACAGTAATCTGGAATCCCGGCATCACCTCCCTCCGTCCCCCACTCAGCTAAGCCCAGTTTACTAACCTTCCTTTACATCATTTTTTATTTCTACTTTGCTTGAGGTCCCCAACCAGAATCATTTCCATCTCAAACAGAGCCAGTTGCTGCTCCTCTCTGCTGCTTCAGATAAGTTCTTCACTATGTGTTGCAACTCTTGGCCACTGAATCCGATGTCTCTGAGAAACTGGGTTGTGGAGTATACGACTGATCCACGACAATCCACCTCAACAGGGCAATTTGTTCAGAATGCTGCTGCTGCAAGAATACTAACAAATACAGATGAACTGAACATATTACATTTGTCTTGGAAACTTTGCATTGGATGCCTTTGAAATACTTGGTTATTTTTAAGGTTCTTCTGTTGACCTACAGGGCTGTCTGGGGAACTGGCCTATATATATTATATATATATATATATATATATATATATATATATATATATATATATATATATATATATATATATATATATATATATATATATATATATAATGTATGTATGTCAGACTTGCTGCATCCCTGCATGTCAGCTGTGCTGTTCAAGCTCAGAGCTGCTGGCTGTTCCCTTGACCAGGTGTGTCACTGTGGGAACTGCTGGCTGTTCCCTTGACCAAGTGTGTCACTCTGGGAGGTCAGTTTCTCCACTAGTTGTCCTAAACTTTGGAACTTGTTGCCACTAGTTGTGAGAGGCTCTCATTCCCTTGAGAAATGTAAAGCACTGCTAAAAACACATTTGTTTTTCCTAGCTTTTGGGATGTCATTGCCATGAAAGGCGCTATATAAAAATACATTGATTGATTGATTTAAATGTTGTAGGCCAAAACAATAGAAAATACATTCCAACAATGTGTTAGTTTGATATATTCCCGAAGTAGCCCCAAATGTATCAAACTATGCTACTTTGGAAATAAAATAAATACATACATAAATAAGTAGTCGGCGCTGCTTTATTGGGACGCGTCGGGAGAAGGGAAAATATCCCCAATAAGCGGCAGTCCCAATTAAACCAGTGGAATTTGAGACAACCTTAGTCACATTTTTTTGTTTCTTAATGAAAAGAAAAAGAATGAAATCACATCACATTTTTAAATAGTTTTATTCCTAAACAATTTAAAAATAATGAAATTACATCTTATCACAAGGCGAGGCACCGTGATGTTGACATGTCAACTTTCTTTGCAACAGCAGCCGAGGAAGCACAGGAAACTCCTCCTTCTTCAAGAGTTCAGTGTGTTTTAATCAAGTCACAGTGTAATCGGGCACTCCCATGCTCACTGCTCTGCGCTATGCGAACCTGTCTTGCTCTGAAAAGCTATCTCCATTCATCATTTGAAAATGCTGTATCCCAATTAAACAAAGTCACGTCTCAGTTAAACAACATAAATAGAATAGCAGTCTCAAAGAGTTGTATGTACATTTAAGCAGAAATCAGCGTTATCAGTATCCTGATTAGGCAGCACCAACTGTACATTGCAGACTTATGCTTTAAAATAAAATGATGAAACTATCTGATTTATTTAGAGCCCGGGAGGGGACATGAGAGGGGGAATAAAATGTATCTCGTGTGCACGTCTTACTATCTCCATGCACATGACTTAATATCTCATGGCCCGAGATAATATCTTGTATGCATGACTTACTATCTCATGGCCACTAGACATATTTTTCTCTTGTTCCCTCCTGACATTACACTCTGGCTCTGGCTCAGAGTGTTTTAAAATACAGAGGGACAAATCTGTTTGTTTCTAGGAAGGGGAGATTGTTGCCCCCATTAATAAGTAGGTGAGGATCTTAAATTTTCATACAATTCTTTTTTTCTGGGGTAAAATATGTAGCCATTCTCTTTGTTTCTAGAAATGCTAAAGTGAACCTTATTCAATACAAGATAATTCACAGATTTTCCTACAGAAAGTTGTTTCTGATGGGTCTTTCTGACACCCAAACAAGCCAGTACTGTTCAGGAGATAAGCTAGACAGCTATGTCTGTGCACTGTGGTACTGTCAATTATAGAAACGTTTTGGAAGAAGGTACTGAGCACTCCATTTTGTATGCTTGGCTGTGACATCCCTGCTTTACCTGCACTGTGTTTACTAGGTGACCTTTCATGCTTTGACCTTCTTTAACAAAAAAATAAGTGTATTCCTATCCCTTACAATTGCTAGACATGTAATTTTTATTATACTGGAAAAACTGAACTAACATATCAATTCCTCATTGTCTAAATATAATGTTTGATCATGCGTCTTGGAGATGTTGTTATTTGTTAGAATTAAACCAATGTATAACATTTCGGTTGCTATTTGATGTGTTGTGTTGTCTACTGCTCAGCTAATGTGGTACTGTAGCTTTAATTACACTATGTAACACAATTTTTGTTCCTGGGTAGTAAGTGTTATTTCCTAATTGCTTATGCCTCAAAAGTATAGAAAATGGCTATTATTCCCCACAGACTTTGCTTTTGTGACCAGGAGAGTGATATTTCAAAATATCACTATTTCCAATGAGAAAACGGGCAAATTTGTGTCTTCGTTCACATAAAGTCAGAAAAAAACAACATATGAATCCAAATTAACATGTATTTATACTAAAGTAATACACAAATGACTACAAAAGATTTAGAAGTGAGCAGTTTTTCGAGATTTACGATTATACTGTATTTACTATATAATCGTAAATCTCGAAAAACTGATCACTTCTAAATCTTTTGTAGTCATTTGTGTATTACTTTAGTATAAATACATGTTAATTTGGATTCATATGTTGTTTTTTTTTTTACTTTATGTGAACGAAAAGACACAAATTCGCCCGTTTTCTCATTGGAAATAGTGATATTTTGAAATGTACCTGTCCTGGTCACAAAAGCAAAGTTTGTGGGGAATAATAGCCATTTTCTATACTTTTGAGACATAAGCAATTAGGAAATAACACTTACTACCCAGGAACAAAAATAAATAAATAAATAAAATAAAAATTGTTACACGGTGTTATAAGACCCATGCGCACTGTGACCTTTTTCATTTTTATGATGTTTTTCATTTTTATGTGGAAACTGAGAGAATTATAGTGTTGTGAATAAGGAAAGCAGTGGTGTAAATCGCTTGTGCGAAAGGCTAGATACAGATTATTATTCAAACCGTATTGTTAAATTATCATGTCTTAAGTTTTCAAAAACAACCCCAAAACCAGCACTGTTGTCACATCTTATTGTGTAATTAATGATTGTTTTGAGTTGTTGTGTGTGTCTGTTATGAAGGCTGGCGATGTATATACGTGTTTAAAAAACACAATTGTATAAAAATCCAAGCATTCTGATAAATATGATTTTTAGAATCCATATGTAACAGAATTTTTGAAATTACATTTTAAATATGATATCAATTTTTTGTTATTCACTTACTCGTTTACTGTTTTTACAGTTAAGTACGTTATGTGTCATACATTAAACTAAAATACAACAGTGCACTATGTGCTTGACTACACATCATGTTGGAGTGTATCCAGTGATTGCATTTCAAAACCTAGATGAGGGTGCAGTCGCCCTCTACTGGAGGAAATATGAAACAACATGACCACTTTGTTTTAACATTTGATTTACAGATTGCTTTGGTTAAGACAGGTAATGTCTTGCAAATCAAGACATTGTTTGGTTAGTATATACTTACTCATGTTTCCTCAGTTGTTATACAGTATGTCATTATAATTAGTAGAATTATTAATTTAAATACAAATGAAAGTTACTATTTTTAATTTGTGTAAGAAATTAAATTAATTACATTAGTTTCATTGATTTTTGTCAAAGTGGGGGAAAATCTGACGGTAATAAAACATTTCCCTAACATTTGCTGTGTTTTGCTGAACCCACTAAAGTGTCAGAGGAGTTTCCCTTTAAGGGTCATGACCTGCAGCCTGTTAGTGAGGGTCACAGCTTGGGGTCAAGAAAACCCTGTGAATCTGTAAGCAGCAGTGTCCTGACATGTTGTAGCTGCAGACACAAGATGCACTGGCTGTAACTAATATCAGTACTCGCTGATAGTTTATAGTAATTTGGCCAATTAGTGATGTAAAGATGTGGGTAAAACAAAGCTGTTCATAATGATGTCAGAAAACATGGACAGATAGTATTTTGGATAATATTGTATAATGAATGCCCTTCTAAGTATAGTGCAGCATTCATTTATAACAGGAAATAATATAATCCGCAGCATGGCGGAAGCACCAAGATGACTGCTGTAGTAAAGTTAATTAGAAAGGGTCTTGGGTAGTTGAAAACCCAATTACGATCCTATATTAAATGTAGATTTATTGAGGATTGCGTTCCAATAAAGACAGACTGTTTTTCATTGTGTAGCTTGTAGTTCATTTTCTAAGTGTATTAATGACTAATCTTAAGAATAAAAATATAAGTGATTGTACTGTATACAATGTTCCAGTGTTATACTGTATAGTTAGATCATTCTTTAAGATGCTATTTGTTTATTGTTTATTAAAAAAACAAAACAAAAAAAACACTTGAATACAATTATTGGGCAAAGTACAATTTTAATTAATGCGTGCACTTCGTGGGACAGAAAACAATATTTCTTTGTGCCCACATAAGATCACAATTGATGGGGGTCTGTCAACCCCCCCCCCCCCCTAATATATGTAACGAATTATATACATGGAGACTCTGTTGTCAAGGATAGAGCCTGTTATTGGCCATAGCTTTTGCAGTTAATTTTAAGAGTTTAAGAGTAGTCGACTGCCCTTAATGGTAATGTTTCAGCATTCTTGCAGATCAAAGAACAACTAATGATGTTGTTTGTTTAATAAATTCTTCAGATGGGAAAATATATATATATATATATATATATATATATATATATATATATATATATATATATATATATATATATATATATTATATATAATATACATAACAAATATTTTTACAACAATTGTTTTACAGTAATAGTCAATCAGTTTAGTTAATTGGTATCTCAATAATAATAATAATAATAATAATAATAATAATAATAATAATAATAATAATAATAATGTATTGTCATTTGGAGAATATTATGATTTTAATTGTACAATCTTTTTTTTTTTTTGTATGTCTCAGATCATTGTCAGTACAGTATATGTGCTGTCATTCTTAATTTCCTTTTAAATCATATTTCAGGACACCCTTGTAAATGTGATGTTATATGACCCAATTGTTTGTTTACAAGTTCCAGGTCTCTGGAAGATACCTGCTATATATTAGTGTTGTAGGGTATTCGCCAAGAATCAACATGGGCATCATTACTGTAGTAACACATTGCAGCAGAATAGAAATCGAGTGGGTTATGGGTTTATTTATATGCAGTCTTCTGGTTGGTTTACAGTACTGTATGTAACACTAACTGTATGAACCCATATGGCTATAATATTTTTATTTCTTAAAACTTTAAGCAGGAACATTTCTTGATGAACTGGTCCTGATTCTTTACAGCATCTTTTTTTCTCTAACAAATGTTACTCTTATTATGTTTAACATATTTTAATCCATTGCATAATTAATTGATTTATGTTGTTGTTTATGAAATTAACTCTCATAACAAAAACTAGTCGAGCAAAACTACACTTCTGTTATTATTACAGCAGACCCCTGATTTAAATAACCTTTAGTCAATGCTGAGATTAGCATGCTTGTGCAGCAAAGGCATGATTGTTTCCTGGTCATTTGTTCATACAAAATGTATCGATCTATGTAGGTAAGAACATGTGTTCCATTTAGTATTGCAATTCTTAGTAAGTAAAGTACCTAGTCGGTAAAGTAAGCACGCTACACACCAGAGAATACACTAGAAATAACCAGTGGTTACCATTTAAACCTCAATTGAAGACCGGTTGTACAGTACCTGTCAAATTGCAATCGTGATTTCCATATTCTCCACTGTGTACTGAGGTCACAAGTTTGTTTGAAAATGTTGAACAAGACATAAATTAGCTACCGTATAAGACCAGTTAGTAACTATCATATAAGGCAATACCCAGCAAACAGGTACAACCATTTAAAGTTTAGTTTTTTTGATTTTAAATAAACTTTTCCATCTAAACTAATCCATTTTATTTTTTATTTTTATTTTTTGGGGGGTTGGATGACTGTGAAGACCTGGAAAGCGATATTGTTTCTTTGACATCAAAAATAAATGATAAAGATGAAGAATCTCCTTGTGATATTATGTGCCCAGTTATCTGGTGGGTCCTGCTTTTTTTTTCCCCTGTGTTTTTGTAGCTTTGTGGTGAGTGAGGAGATAAGCCAGTCACAGAGTTAAATATATCATCACCCTGGCTTTAAAGCAGATCAATGGAACTTAAGAGCACTCTCTAGTGGTACATCAAGAGAATTAATCTGCTCCTGTGTACTGGTAGGATAAACCATACAAAGGCTTCACAGGAATTTTGGCGTGCTTTAGTATAAATGTATATATTTGTAATCCTTTAGAAATGGTTAATACTGCAGCCTATTAGAAACTTATTTGGGGTTTAAAAAAATAAATAAATAAATCCCCCACACAAAATTCACTGCCCTTTTTTATTATGTTTCTGTTAAAATTATCTTCTAAAATTCTTTGCACATTTAACCTGTTACATTTTTGGAGGAATTGCTTCATTTATAATTGAGTGCTTAGAAAAATGAAATATATAGTAGCACATGTTTGATGCTTCGTCAAAGGCTTCCAGGATTAGTGCTGCAACCTGTGCTAAACTGTTTTTAATACATGATGAATATGTTTGCACAGTGCTGCCATTTCCCCTTGGAAGCATACATTCCTTCTGTTAAGAAGAAAGTGATAATTATGTCCGAACTGGGATGAATAGAGTTTTCACAGTGCATACATAGTTCATAAATAAGGAAGAAATGCACACTGTACATTGTAGAATGTTAAAACATGACGATCATCGTATTGACATTAGTATTCGATTCTTATTAAATATATTTTTACAAAAAAACACAACGTGTGTGTGTGTGTGTGTGTGTGTGTGTGTGTGTATATATATATATATATATATATATATATATATATATATATATATATATGGCTTGCTTTTCAAAATGAGCAAACGTGTGTGTATACAGAGATAGATATCTCAAAATGTTAATAGAATTTAAGTTCCTCAAAAGGTCAAATCCCACACCTCTGTACCCATTCTGTGCTTGTCTTTTACTTCTAATATTTCACTGTCTTCATGAATCTGGTTCAAAAGTTCATCCAATTCCCAAAAGACCACCTCATTTTCTATTTATTCCCTCGAGCCGTATGTGTTTGGGATTTTTTTTTAAATGGATTATTAGGAGCTGTAGGAAAGAAACATTAGTTATATCTTCTAATGAAATTCAAACACACTTTTGGCATCCAATTGATTGCCGGCAGCAATTAAACAAGGGCAAGGAAGGGTAATACATGGGGCCCTCCAGACGCAGACTCCACAGAATCTGACAATAGGTAAACACATACGCTTTGCTACAAACCTACCTTTTTGCATGGACTACCAGACTGATTGATAGAAAAAATATCTAAGTGGGTGAATGCTAACAGGCAGATAAAGGGCTGGATGAAGTTTTGATTTTCATGTCGGCCAGATTAATGAAATTCCAATGAATGAGTGAGGTAGTGGCGGCCGCATCTGTGAAAAACAGATGGGTATTCTATAGTGGTGTCAGATTCAAGTAATTGGCATTAACAAAGGTGTGTTGCTCTTTCCACTGGGGATTTTCAGATCATTGATTTAAACCAGGTCCTGGTTTTCTTTAAGTTACAGATGTTAGATCTAACATAAAGGATGGCTGTCAGCAGCATATACACTACAGAGAAGTGCCTGTTTGAAATAACCAAGTCTTAAGAGGGTTACTTTTTTGTTTATCTTAGTATTGACGATTTTTAGAAGCTGGTTCATTTTAAACCACAGTTTATCTTCTGGTGCCAACCTGGCTTATTTAACACTGAAATGGGTTTAGTTTGCTTTTGTAAATGCTTCATGGTTTACTGGACGCCAGAAGGAGAACTAGGAGAAAGGATATAATGGCACCGTGCTTAATTTTTACATTTGAAATGTGTTCATGTATAAGTAAGCTGATTTAGTTATTCTCTATCCACTGGTACTTTGCATTTGTATCCAACAAAACTGATTTAAACAGCTAGATTAATTGGTTACTGTACTTCGTTATGGTTAGTTGTTTGGCATGTAATAATCATTCTGGAAAAGTTATTTCATTGATTTTAATTATATATATATATTTTTCATTCAGTTATAATCCTCTGAAAAACCTTTACAGGAACAATATGGATGATTGTATTATAGGATTATTGCTTATTGCCTGAATTTATTTGCATATCTCATCTGCCTGATTAATTCAGTAGAATAGTGTGTTCAAATGGAAAAGGTCTCAAAATAGTGTAACTGACATTTTTAAACATTTGTTTCAAAAGCTGAAGCAATACAAATAAGTTTAAACATATATGGGTTTGTGGTGGAGCAGATACACTTGCAATCCATGTTGGGTTTTCTGTAACAGATGGATTGGTGTAGTGAAGGAGGTGGTTGTAAATCACAGATCCAAGGCAACTGGAATGTTCCTAGAGACAGCCTAATGTGTGCCGAATGTTTCTTTTATTTGTTTCTGTCATCGGTGGTAAACGTTGACCTTGAAGTTCTGTAAACTCACAAACTCCTACAAAAGTGTAACAGAAGGCCTTGCATCAACTTTTAAAAAAATATTTAAATACAATAAATGCATCTGGAACATACTCAATGCGTTGTATAGCCTACATTTTATACATCAGTATCTTGGTGCTTGCAAACAACAAGAGTTTTTAGATAGTTTGGGGTTGGGGGGGGTGGCAACAAAATGCACAGCATGTAGAAATACAAAAGCATTTCATTTCAATTTCATAAGCAGAATTCAGTTTCAGTTTTCCTAACCTTTTGAGAGGTTCATTTCAAAGAATGCATACAGATGTCATCAGGAAAACGAGTTGGATACATCCGCTAAATGATGAATTTCCAGACTGTACTGTTTAGTTTATCAAGGTCCCAGGCACATTTATCAAACCAGGAGAGGCAAGTCTTTTGAGGTGGGGAGGTAGCTATTATTGACTTTCACCAAATAGCGTATCACAAACTGAACAAGTTTGTTATTAAACAAAATTGCCTTGGAGCATACAACAACCAGTTTTATGTTAATCTTGCTGTATCTGATTCAGATAAGAAACACTTATAACTACAGACATTCATGTAGGGTTTGATAATAGTTCACATTGGTTTACTTAAGTGTCTGTCTGCTGCACCATTATGAAATTCCACTTACTTTGACATTACACAGAGTATAATGTCAGATTCATTACAAAGTGTTTTTCTTGGTATTTATTTTAGTTCAATCTTTGCCAAATTTTAGTGGGAAGAAAACACACCAAAAAAATCTAGTTCTGCAGTAAGAGCTGCATTTGATTATTCTGTATAAGATGCAAATCCTAGTAGCAAAGAGTAATGTTACCCTGTCTTTTTATTTTTTGCTTTTGGGGATAACTGGAGTTCTTTGACCTTTTCCGTGATAAATTATGTAAAAGAAAAATATTTATATTCATTTAAAATATCCGCAGAGGAAAAACAGTCTCATTACCCTGTTTGATCAATTCCTAGCAGCCTGAACTATAGCACATTGCTGTAGCCACTGGCTGATGGAATGCACTAAGAGGAGCCTCATGGTGACAGTGCTCATCAGAACAGGGTTCAGCCAGCGGTCAGCAACAAATAATTCAAGATTGTTTCTAAGTTTGCAGCTGGTGGAATTTACTTCTTGCCAGTTGAGTTACAGAGCTTGACTATTTGATTTGGGGGGTAAAATAAAGAAAAGGCATATTTGCTTCTTAGCAACTGCATATCACACAACAAAGCATTTTTACAAAGGTTTTTCCTTTGTGATTGCAGAATAATACTTTTATTGCTGGTTAATGGACAAAAGGATTATTTGGGTTGCCAGTTCACTTTTCACTGTTAAGGTTACATAAATATGTACACATTTTAACACTGAAAAAAATAATACTCTCAAAAGACTGCTACTTTTGGATCAGTTTAAAAAAAACAACGGGGGTGGGGGTGGTGGGGGGGGTGATCAGCCATTTGAAGATGTTGATTCATGTTTGTTTAAAAAAAAAAAAAAGTCATGGTCTAAAAGTCTTGATCTAAACAGCAGCTATCCTAATAACACTATTTTGAAGTAGATAGATATTTTATAATGTTGCGTCAAGGACAAAGAAGCTGTAAAAGTGCAATTTGAACAGTGCAGGGTCTGGTTTTATAGCCCTTTTCAGACGCTCTGGCAGGAAAGGGCATGCCGTTTTATTGTTTTTATGGATGTTCCCTATGGCTACATTTTCATTGAGCTTAAAAGATAGGGGGTGGGGGTAATTGGCAAAAATCTGTTCAATGGAGCAAATTGTGTTTCACTGTAATCTAACCCTACAGTATGCATTTCAGTCAAACCGTTATCCAGTATCTTTATTTGATCACAAACAACAACTTTAACCAAAGCGTGTGTTCAGTCAGCAGCTGTAGTTTTGGTTTGGTAGCCTTTAAAATCAGAATAAATCCATTTGCAGAATTATTTTGGCTAGTATTCTGAATGTAAATGCGAAGTTCATTCTGTGGGTCAAATGTAAGACTTGCTCATTGTTTAATTGTTGAAGCATACACATGATTGATCTAAATTCAAAACTGCCTAAAGCAAATCTCTGCTAGTGCATAGAAGTACTTTTATTATTTTTTAATGTGGTTATTTAGCCCCTCTGTCAGGAGAGTTTATAGTTTTTTGTAAACCCAGTGGATGATAAATACCTTCTGCTTTGTAACAACTGTGTTCTGAATCTCCAAGTTAAGTAATGGGTATCGCACCAGAAAAATAAACCATTTCATGACAGTAATCTTACAAAGCTGCCGCTATCATGGATTTAAAGCCTCATATCTTGGACGTCATTTGAGGTAGTGAATTCAGACTGACAGGGTTATGTAAACACAGCAGTTGACTTTGTTTCTTGGGTACAGAGACAGTCATCTTGAGTCGTGTCTTTAGTATTTGGTAAACCAGTGTTTTATATGAAATTCTCAGTTCAGTTACATTATTGTATAATAAGAAAACAACTCTATTAGACATGCCGTTCTCACATTACAGGGATGCTTTGTATTTGTTTACAAAAACTCCTGTAGATTTATTTTTAGGTGTGTACCAGTAATTAAAATGCTTTAGTTAAACATTGGGGAAAATACTTACAACATTTAAGTTAATAAAACATGCAAGATGAACAGTATCCATTTGTACTAAACTGGTTCTCTGTTAAATACGATTCGGAAAATTATTCTTTCTGCGCTAATTTTGTATGTATTTGCCAAAATAATTCACTCTCGCGATCCTGAATTAGTAGAAATGTATCAGTTTGTATTGCCCTAAAGAAGTTCTTACCTCTTATTAGTTTTAGTAACATTATTACTGATCTGTTTTCTGGGGTGGGGTATTGTAAATATATTTTGTTACGCTGACTGTAAGTTTCAAGTAAACTACTACAACAGCTCTCTTGAGGACAGTTCAGAATGCAATACAGAAATCATTTTGGAAATAAGTGCCTCCTTTCTTAAATTATTCTTTGCTTATGCGTTGCTGTTAAGTCTTGCGATTGAACTGAGGTCCTGTCATAATATATGTTCTAATAGCTTAAGGACATGAGACTTGACAGTCTTGGCATGGGTTCGCAGGTAAACCGTTTTGAAATAAGCCTGTAAGATATAGGTACTTAGTAAGTTCTTGTAACAAATTCACCACTACCTTGTAATAGAGACCATAATGAGAAGAAGGTATGACGACGTGTGAGATTCTCAGTACAACCATGTTTCTTTTAATAAAGGAAGTAAAGCCCCATTCATTAATTAATTAAGATGTATTAATAGGGTGTCATTATATGTTCTCACTTCTGTATTGCTAGTGTTTGTGAAACTCCTTTCTTCCCAATCCATCAAGATGCTTCCTGCATTGGGGAGTGAAGTCCATTTTGCAGCTCAGTGCCACCGACCCTAGCCTATTGTTGACAGAGTTGTAATTTTTATAGATGAGTTTGTCTTGTTGTCTGCGGCCTGTTGTTTGGTGGGTGGATATGAGCACCCAAGAAGTAATTTAACAAAGAAATGTTGACTTGAATGCAGTGTTTTAAAATAACTTTTAACACTATCACAAACTTGATCAATGTGTGCAAAGGGAACCTATCATTACAGACAGGAAGAGTACACACAGTAATGGGTAATGGAGCATTTTAACATAGAACACTTTTTTTGTGTTCGAGTCTCTTCTGTTTTTTTAGGTAGTTACGTGGCAGTTATAATGCCCTACTCAAGTGCTTCCATTAGGTCATGAACAAAAAAAAGCTTTACTGTTGTCTTTAGAATATTTTTAAGTGCAGTTTTATGTTGCTTTGTTTTGTCAGATTTTTCTGATCAGGTTTAGGCCCGTCTAGATCAAATCAGATCAGATTTTTGCCCCTTTCCTGTACTGTTTAAAAATACAGCTGTAGAACGTGTGATTTATCAAGAGCTTTTAAAAATACAGCTGTAGAACGTGTGATTTATCAAGAGCTTTTAAAAATTAGTTACACAGGCACTTGTTCCTTCATCATTACTCTAAACTGGTTTGTTTTGTTTTGAAGCAGCTTTTTTTTAATCAGTTAGAATTCTTACACTGTTTAAAAGCAATATGTTGTGTATTTGTTTATGCTTTATGTACAGTAGGTGTGCTTGAATTTGTTCATCTTTATATCAAACATTCAAGTTCTTAAGGATGATTAATCATAAGTAGCTCAATTTCTCTGTTCAGTTGAGAATTGAGAAACCGCTTCCAGATGCAAGTGATAGCTTAACAGAACTACCCCCCCCCCCCCCCCCCCATTTCTTTAGCCCACACTATGCATATACAAAACCAACCTGAGAAGCAGAATGCTGCTCCCGCATCTCATAAATTACAACCATCCCAAGAGCAATGTATATCTGTGTTTTGCAGAGACTGTTACACACACGTTTCAGGATAATTTATGGTGTTTACATTGAATAGGTTTGGGAACTAATACATAAGTAAAATTGGAAGAAACTCACACATGGCTATCATAGCAATCTTATCAATAGTTCACAATCAATTTATAACTAATCTCAGTTAATCTTGGTTTTAATCTCATATTTAATTTGTGACATTACTGCATCCATCTCATTTAAGTTTGTTGTATTACTGATGCTATTTATTACTATTAGGCTTCCAGGTCATAGGGCTTGGAAGCCTATTGAATTGCTGGGATTCTGCTGCTGCTGTTTCCCCTTCTCAAACGTTGCTCAAACTGACGCAGTTCAGTAGGATGGTAGATCCTTTTGGGAAGTTGGTAATTGTTAATTGAACATATGTCGTAGGTCACATGGTTTGGCCACCATATTGGATTGAACTTTTTTTTTGTCAGTGTAAAAATTTGTCTTTCGAAAATCACTTATTGCAGAGTGCTGCAAGTTGGTATAGTTGTTGAGGGATAAGCCAAGATTAACTGGTGTTCGTAAGAAGCTGATAGGTTGTGTGGTATGGCTGCCATGCTGCATGATGTCATAATCACACGGTGCAGATGTCATAATCACAAACTACAAAGATCTTCTTCTCCCAAACTGATTAAAACAAACCTAATGATTAAAACAAACCTAATGGCACATATGATCGTAGGGTGGTTGTTTTTAAAGGGAAGTTGATACAATAAAAAACATGGCAGCCATACTGGAGGACATCATCAACATTCAAAACTGGCTTACAAAAACCTTTGTCTCTGAAACCACTAGTCATATTGAACTAAAAATTGGCACACATGATCCTGGTGTGGTTGTCTTTAAACGCTGTTCAAGGGAAGTTTTTTTTTTTTGTTTTTTTTTTAATAAATGTATCTTCCAAAAAATGAAGTGCGATTTAATTAACTATGATCAAATTTATTAATGTCTCTGTAGAGTTAAGTAGTTAGCAGCAATGACATATAAACATGTATACTTTGCTTGATGACGCTTATAGAGACTAGTTTGTTTGCACACTCAAAAATCTCTTTTAGGCTTGACCGCTAATATATTTATAAGTATATATTTATATGTATCAGATTCCTGTTACGAGTTTTATAAACCTTTTATTTGTTGAAACAAAACAAAAAAACAAACAATGCATTTTGACACATTGGAAAAATCTTTGTGTGCATGAATGCCTTCAAGATTTATCTCTGTCTATCTATCATGAAAGGAGGTATAACTGCAGTGTACAAAAATTAAAATATTTTATTTCAGATTGTTTCGGACAAAAGCTCTTCAGTGGTATATAAAGCTCAGTAAACTCGGAGATGCTCGTATTATTTTCTGGGAAGTTTTGACTTGGACATTCTTAAATTAAAATGCTAGTAAAGGTTGACTTTTTTTAAATTCCATTTTGCTACACATAAAACGGGTTTTTTAATGGAAGGAAGAAACAGGTCATTTAGCCTTTGAGCAGGTAAAAAGCTGAATTTTGCATCCAGGTGAGAATGAAAGAGGAGGGTTGTTCGCTTCTGTTGAGTAATTGGGGGGTAAGAATCCTTAGACAATTTGGTCAGTAAAGGTGTTTAATGACAGTGTGAACACTTAGAGGTGATGATTAATTGTCCTGGGCAGTTTGGGCTGGCTTTTTGTGTGCCGTAGAACATACCGGCCATCAGCTGGCAGGCATGCAGTCTTGTAAAGGGCTTTCTGCTCTGACATTGACCATATATCACTGCAGCTGTGCCCTTTGATTACTGGGAGGGCTTGCAGAGTGATTAATAGCCAGGATCAATGTTTCTGCCCAGCACATGACATTTGGTCACAAAGCAACCATATACTTATTCCCATTTGGCACAACGCTTAGGAGAAATGAAGGATGAGACCTGCCAATTTGTAGCCGAAGAGCTTCCACTTTATAAAATGAGTCAACTTTGACTGTACAAAATTATTCCCCATTGAAATAATTAGTGCAGCATTAAACACAATTAGAGCTAAAACTGAAGGAGTGTGCCTGCTGAATCCAAGCCAGATGACAGATGGTGTAAAGCTGGATATTTGGCTGGAGACAACATCCGTGAGTTTATTTATTTATTTATTTATATATGTTATTTTGCTGAGGCACTGAAAAGAAGAATGAATATGTACATACCTGTAGTTCATTATTACAAGCAAAATTTGCCACTGCATTATGAAACGCTGTGTTTTTTTTAATAGAATGTTGCGATAATAGTTTAATAACATATAATTGCTTCAATTATCTATCCCCCTCCCCACACACTATTGTATAGGAAACAGGTCAAACGTATTCTGTATAGTCGGGGGTGGGGGCGGGTGCATGGTTCAAAGGCCTTTAAGATGCTCCAGTGGTTCACTGATGTATTAACATTTGCAGTAATGCACAGACGGTCTGTAGTTTTGTCACTTGACCTCAAATGACCCTTGACAACAGCGGTCATTTTGTGATCAATATGCAGAAAGGAAGCTACAATAACCTTTATCCATGTTGAAAATCCCTATGCTTATTCACACCACATATCTTTTGAATAGCAGGACAATGTACAGTTACAAATGCAGCAGCCACTATATTATTATACCCTATATTTATGTAATGTAGAATGGTCTGAGCCCAGTAGAATTCAGCTAGCTTCACTGGATTCAAACTCATCATAGCATTTCGGTTTTCTTTAAAACCGTTCACTATTTATTTAAACCAAAAAACAAACCAATGAAAACAAATATAGTTTAATTTCAATTATCCCAGTAGCTTATTTATTTAAATTAATTCTGTATGCCTGTATTAATTTAGTGTGGTATTGCCTGTAATAACTGCAATAAAATACAGGGACTATTATTGGAAGTATTATTAAAAATATAATAATAATAATAAAGAATCAGATAGAAATGTGAGAAGGCTTCCTTGTTAAAGACATTTCTCCCAAGGTTTAGTGATTGCTGCTGGTGAAGGTGCAGCCCGTTCGCTCCGTTCAGTAATTGTTATTTATTTGCATATGATAAGTACAACAGGCAGTGATGTGTATTTTAGGCAGCACAAATTAGTAGTCTATGACCCTTGTCTGGTAACTGATGAACAGCTTTAATGAAATTTAATTTATGCTGTAAACATTGCTAATATGAATAGTGTGTAGCAAGGTAGTAAAGCTGCTAACCCTTGACCGTGAATCAGAAATTGCACTTGGTACAGTAGCCATGTGAATACCTGTGCTAATCTTTTATTATATATATATATATATATATATATATATATAATATATATAATATAATAATATATAATATATATATACAGTGCCTATGTATTCATAATGTATTCACATTTTGTTGTATCAGTGTGTCAGAGTTTTATGCATTTAAATGATTATTTTTTTCTCAGTTAGCAACACACCATACTCCACACTGTTAAGGGGAAAAGTTTTTATTGAGAAAAAAATGATATATTAAAAATAAATGGATAAGTCTTCACCCCCCTGACATGATGCTGCCACCACCATGCTTCACAGTAGGGATGGTGTTCTTTGGGTGATGCGCTGTGTTGGGTTTGCGTCAAACATAACGATTTGCATTTAGGCCAAAAAGTTCCGTTTTAGTTTCGTCAGACCACAATACTTTTTGCCACATGGCTACAGAATCTCCTGAGTGTTTTTTTTTTTTTTTACATACTTCAAACGGGATTCAAGGTGGGCTTTCTTGAGTAATGGCTTCCTTTTGCCACCCTACCATACAGGCCAGATTTGTGGAGTGTTTGGGATATTGTTGTCACATGCACACTTTGACCAGTCTTGGCTGTAAAAAGCCTGTAGCTCTTGCAAAGTTGCCATTGGCCTCTTGGTAGCCTCTCTGATCAGTCTCCTACTTGCTGTTTCATCCAGTTTGGAGGGATGGCCTGATCTAGACATGGTCTTGGTGGTGCCATACACCTTCCACTTCTTAATCATCTTGACCATACCCCAAGGGATATTCAAGGCCTTTGATATATTTTATATCCATCCCCTGATGTGTGCCTTTCAACAATTTTGACCAGGAGTTCTTTTGAAAGCGCCTTGGTGCTCATGGTTGAGTCTTTGCTTTGAAATACACTACCCAGCAGAGGTAACCTACAGGAACTGTTGAATTTATCCTGAAATCATGTCAATCACTACAATTTAACACAGATGGAGGCCACTTAACTTGGTGTGTGGTTTTGAAGGCGATTGGTTACATCTACAAGGTGGGGTGGACACTTATCCAACCAAGCTATTTCAGTTTTTATTTTTAATTAATTTTCTACAAATTTCTAGAATATTTTTTACACTTGGAAGTTGTGGGGTAGGATGTGTAGGTAAATGAAATAAAAAAAATTCCAGGCTATAAAGCGATATTTCGTTGTCTTCAACTTTTAAAATTACCCCCACATCTGACGGTGTGTGTGTGTGTGTGTGTGTGTGTGTGTGTGTGTGTGTGTGTGTGTGTGTGTGTGTGTGTGTGTGTGTGTGTATATATATATTTAATTTCATTTTTTTTTAAGGAGGCTAGTTTATTATTCATACTGGCATGGCTTTTGGAGAATCCAGTGCAAACCATGGCGAGCATCCATTCAGGGCCCTTGATTTAAATTTAAATTTAAGACTTTTCTGAGTCATCATAAAGTCCAAGGTCTTTTTCATAGGCTCCTCCTTCAATTTCAGTATCTCCCATGTGGTATTTGTAATGTACATATTTATTGCCTGTGTGCAGTACCTTAGATTCTTTTATATATTAAATGTCAATTGCCATGTGTCTGCCCAATTCTGAATCTAAGTATGTTAGATTATAATGGCATAACCCAGTTGTGACAGATTCCAAAAGGCTGTTTTGTATTGTTGTGGAAACCATGAAAATACTGAATGCAGAAACAGTGTTTGTTGTGTACATGTATATGAATGTTTGTTTGTATTTATTTCTTTATTTGTTTATTTCTATTAATTCCGATCACCAGTTTTGTCTTGGTGTTATAAATGAATTCCCATGGGTTCACATAACTTTTATCATGAGGTTCCAGCAGAAATGGGTCGGAACTCACCAAAATTAGGGGCCATCGTCCAAGTCGCTCTCTAGCTCCACCTCCTCCGTCAATTCAAACAATTGAGATGTCAAGGATCTGCATGCAAATTTGGAGCTGGATTCTAGTGGCAGGGTACCTCAGTGCGAGCAATGTTTAATTTGTTGTTGTTGTTCATTAGCAACCATAGATGATGATAGTTTCTCATTTGGTCTGGACTGCTCACATGACCCACCCACACTCATCCACAAGAGAGAAGGCTTGTGTGTTGTGAGAAGTTCTAAGGTGGGCTGATTAGGGCGGTATTTATTAATTTAGCACCAGTAAGCGCTATGTTGCTAAACTTTCAGAACAGTTTAGCACCAATTTTCAATACAATTTGCACATCTGTCAAAGATGCTGGGTTCAGGATCAAAGGTTTCGATGGTCAGTACACATATGATTATGCGTCAGGGCAGAAAGGCATGAGACCACAGGAAAACTGGGGTTGTCACAGTTTTCAGGCCACAATTTTATGGATTATGTGTTTCACAATCTGTTTAATTTCCTGGACACTCTCTCTCTCTCTCTCTCTCTCTCTCTCTCTCTCTCTCTCTCTCTCTCTCTCTCTCTCTCTCTCTCTCTCTCTCTCTATATATATATATAACCTATATATATATATATAATATTATATATATATATATATATGTTTTCCCCCAAATTTAATATATATTCACTTTACTATGATAAAAGAATTTTACCCAATAAAGAAATATAAGGTGACTTTAAATTGGATACTTTATTACTCATACTATTTTCTTTAAATTAATTGGCTCTTATTTCATTTTCAGTAATTTGATTGGCCAAATTAGTAAGTGTAATAATTAGAATTACAATATGTACTAAATTAAAATGAGTATGTTTACTAAATAATGTGTTTTTGACCCGAATGGCCTTCCATACGCTCACAAATGGCACTGCATATGGCAATGTCAAAGACAACAATAGTTTATGAATGTTTAAGTAGGGGTCCGGAATGGTGGTTATTACAATTTTTAACAAATTCTCTGTTTATTTCAATAGCCTGCCACCATATGCCATCCCTGGGGATTCAAAAGCAAAAAACTGAACACTTCTTCATTTTATTAGTGTTGCTGAACACGTTCGCTTGACAACACAATGGTATTTATTGAAGGATATAACTAAAGGACGAATATTATTTTAATTAAAATGCTTAAGAACCTCACATTTTAAATATAATGGCTTTCAATCATCCACCTCCTCTCATCCGCGCTCAGTTTGAGAAGTGGGTGTGAAATAAACAGCTATAGTTTCAGTTCAACAAATTGTATATCTTTATATGAAACTATAGTTGTTGGTTCTCCAAAACAATTGAGATGTTCCTAAATGTATAGTTGTATATCTAGTGCCATTGTTGCTTCAGTTGTCTCTGTTTGACACTTGGATATGTGCATCTTTATGATGAGGGTACAGCTGCCTCATTTGTACAGTTGTGTTATTGTTCATACAGGACCAACCTTGTTCTATAGCGCACTGCTTCCATGTGGAAGAACAGCAGAATACACTTAATATAACAGCCTGTAGAATATTGCCTGGGGATTCACAATCATATTAGCATGTATTTTAAAAGATACATAAATTTTAATCTTGTGGTTTGAATGAAGACTTAGCTACTGATTCTGTACCATGTGACCTGCTGGAAGTAATATGTGGCACATCAGTGGTGCTCTCTCCAAGAAAAGGAGTATAGATGGGGATTACCCCACATGATGAACCCTAGTCACAAAGCTTTAACTCGCAAGTTATTTAAAGAATGTTATTTTTCAGAGTCAATGTTTATGAATTAAAACAATTCTAATAGACTGTTGGCCATTGGTGTCAGCCTTGACTTAAACCTTCGTGAGTGAGCCTGGGTATAACCCATTACTTATTGAGGATGCTTGGCAAATAATAACAGCACTTCGAGACCCAAATGTGCTGGAGGAGATACATTTGGCTTCAGCAGCCTACAGTGTGCCTGTGCTTCATGTAAATCTGTGATGTCTATTTTACACTAGAGCTTACACAAGAACATGTACAGTACTACTAATTAATTGACAGGTGCAGTACAACAATTGGATAGATTAAAAAAGCATTTTACACCAAATTTGTTCAGCTTTTTTTTTTTTTTTAAGAAAGGAAAAATACATCCAGTAAAGTTGGCTAACCCTAAATTGGAAGCCAGCTGTAGCAGCAGTGACATCGACATTTGGTTTAAATTCTGTCATGCAAGGATTCTGCTTTCCTCCTCCTGTAGTACTGAATTCTGTGCCCATGGGAAGAGAGATCTGCTGAGGATGTTGCGCTGTGCCTCAGATTTACCGGAGATCAGCTTATTAGAAATGTGTGAAGACTGTGGATGCTGCACTAGAGGAAGACAGCTGACATGGAGCCCTCCTTCCTTGACTGCATTGACAAAGTAGGTGACAAGAAGGGCTAGTCAGCACAAGGGAGCGAAAGACGTCATTGGAGTAGATATGGAGACAGCAGGACATCCTGAAGGAAGTCAAACAGGCCAGCCAAAGCTGGAAAGTGTGAAAAACAAAAGGTATGTTTAGATTGTGGTTATCTTTTATTATTATTGTGCACCAAAAACCTATCGTAAATACTGTAGCTTTTTTAACTGAATCCAGACTTCAAATTGTGGTATTCTGTTAACGCTTACTTCGCCTTGGCTATTTTCTCCAAATGTCAATCTCTATTGTGATTTAATGTCAGAGTTTGTTCTAATTTTAGGCTTGCACTTGGTTTTTTTTTGGTATTGAAACTCGTTTTATTAGAAAACATGCACTGGGTTACTTCCATTGAAAACAACAAGAAAAAGGAAGAAAAAAATAACAAAGTAACTATGTTTATTAACAATATCCACGTCAATGCAATATCACCCTATGTCCTTAACATTACTATAGCCTGGCTGATAGATAGAGCTTTGATATAGGCTTTATTGTGGAGTAAACATTCAGCCAGTACTGATTGAAAACCAAGCAATGAATTAAAAGCAGACCAGTTGATGATTTTGGTACAGTTAGTAGTATCATAAAATCATGTCAGTTGAACATAAACATTCTCATCTCAAAAATGCAAAGTAGGATTAAACTATGGTAAGATGTAAAGTTAGTGTTTATAGATAAAATTATCAAACAGCACTGTTTGATAATCAGCATCTGCTTTAGGGTCTGATTAAAACGTTCCACTAAACCATCTGTCTGTGGATGATAAACAGAGGTCCTGATGGGACACATTTTTTATATTTTATACACCTGCTGTAGCGTGTTTGACAGAAAGTTGTTTCCATGATCAGTCAAGATCTCCTTGGGGATCCCTACTCTAGCCATAATCTGCAACTCGGTGGCTACTGCAGCGGCACTAGTGGACCTCAATGAAACCACCACTAATATATCCGTATACCCAGTCAGAAGGTAGCAAAGGGCCCACTATTTCCATTGCAATGCGTTCAAAAGGAGTGGAAATAATCGGCAGTGGAACAAAAGGGGCAAGGCGCTCTCGACCCGGCGCTACTCGCTGGCAGTCTGGGCATGTGGCTACATATTTCGACACATCAGTTTGAAGTCCTACCTAATAGAATCGAGCCAATATCCGTTCCCTTGTTTTGTCAGCTCCGAGGTGCCCACCAAAAGGGATATCATGCACCAGACTCTTAATCTTGGGCCGACAAAACAGGGAACCAATAATTGTGTTACAGGAGGTCCTGTGTCTGCGGCTAGGTTTATCCTATGCAGTAATTGCCCCTTGCGGAAATACTAGTGCCGCAGCGACATCAACATCCTTACCTTCAATAGACCGGACCTGTCCTCAAGCATGCACTAGTGATGGGTCATTATGTTCACCCCACACTAGGTCTGCGCTTGAGTGCCACATGTGCGGTATATTGAGAGGGGCTGGTGTAGCATCTGCCGTAGATGGCCCAGTAACCTCGCCCTCTTGGTCACATTGCATTACGACTCCCTCTGACTGGTGTTTGTTACCATCCGAGTGCTCTCCCATCAGATCCCAGCCTTGTCTTAGTGATGCTCCCTCCCATTTTGCCTTCTGTCTTTATTTGTTTTTCTAGGATGGAAAATAGGAGAAAACATTTCTGCTTGAAAAGGAAACACTTCACCAATTTGTTCCCTTTTCTTTTTTTCTGCCATGTTTATGTGTGCGGTTAAGACTGCCATTAATTTAACCAATTCTCTATAACCTTGGTGAGTTGGGCCTTGTAAACAGTGTACTATCTCTCTCTCTCCTGTGAGCGGACGTGTCCTCCTCAGGATTAGGCCTTGCCTTATCCCCGCTGTCGAGTGATTTTTCCAGCCATGCTGTCCTCCATGGGGCTAGGCCTTGCCGCATCCCTGCATCCCCACTGTCAAGTAGACCCTGCCGGCTGCACAGGCCCGCCACCTCAGTCTGCTTAAACTCGCCCACCACGGCTTCAGCCTGTCCCCCCCCTGGTATCCCTTTGTTATGGAGGATCACCTCTCCTTTAAACACTTGGTTGGATGATTGACTGATTGGAAATTGATTTGCAGCCACGTTGTTCCCAATCAGTCACCTCATAGCAAGACAGTAACTACTGTCATTCTGCAGATGAATCAATGCAGACAAACAAGCCACAGTCCCTGGGTGCACCGAGGGACTCTAATACAGTGATTTAACCCCTGAACTACCCCAGTGACTTATTCAATTTGTGTTACATTTGCGATAAGCAAATAAGAAGCTGCAATGCCAGTAATAAGCTGACAAATAAGAAGCCAACTTCAGCATCGTTGTGCTTTAAGTAAATGTATGTTATGCTTCGGGAAAACGAACACTGTACTGAACAGGTGTTTGCACATGTGCATCATTTTAAATAATTAAAATAATACTTGAAATAACAGTATAACAAAAAATGAAAAGTTTGTGTACATTTATTTTATTTGTTTTTTGTTTGCCACGTTACGGTACTGGCTGACTATGACCCTTGTGAATGAAAAAACGGGACAATGAAAACACGAGAACATACTTAATTTTTTTTTCATTTTCAGAAAATGTTGTAAAAATTTAACTGATAAGCATTACACAGACTGTGGGTTCTGTGTGTGTCTGTTTGGCCCAGATTTATAAGAGGATTGCGCATGATTTACAACCGTAAACAAGCGCTGAGGGTTCTCAATTTTTGGATGGGATTTATATAAAACACTCAATTAATACGTGATTTGAAGGAGCAATGTCTCTGTACTTTGCCGTTGATGCATATGTAATTCTCTATATGCATATGTAATTCTGGGGCGTGTCTGAGCAAAACCGCTAAAATTGGGAGGGGATTTTGCAAATGAGGTTGTGATAGACATTGGATGACGCTTGGTGTTAGATCTCCCTCCTGATCTGTGAGGGCGCTAGGTAAAAGAACAGAGTACCTTGGACTAAAAGGTATGACAGTTTATTCCCGTGGGTAGGTGGAAGTCGGACGGCTAGGAAAGGGGTGAAGCTACGGTACCCAAACTCAATGACCCGGACTGGAAACGGCGTGGCATCTGCGGATTGGAGAAACGGATTGTTCACCAAGGGGTCATGAGGGAGGGTATAAATAGGGAAGTAATCTGCTCCTTTGTAATTTGGTTGGATTTAACCTAAAGGAGACCATTGTTTGCTGAAAACCGTGAGTGTTTGTTAGTGTTCATTGTAACTGTTGTTTGTCTTAACTAGACTACCAGTAACACAATCCAGAGCTGTAGCGTAAGCTAGCATCAACCCGGACATCACTTTCACCCCTGCATTTCACGGAGAACTGTATTTACACCACTAGCACTTATTCACTGTCACTAAAAACTGTGTTTGTGTTGTATTTAGTGTGGGTGTGCATGTAAACCTGGATTTTTGGTTGTGGGTCAAACCTTGGGATTACAGTTCGAGTCATACACGCCGCTGTATCATTCCAGCATTTATTATTTACAGATGTTTGCCATAAGGGTGTGGACTTTGCTAATCATATCAGTAAACACCGTTGCACCTGAAGTTCATTGTCTGTCTATTTTCTCTCTGCACTGCACTTACCTGTATCCATTCACCACTTTGCCACAGAGGTCTATTAAATATTCTGTCTAATTTATTAAAGCTGCCGTTAATTGCGGGCCTCGTATTTGCGTGATTATTTTAAGAACTCTGAAAAGCAGGCATTAATTTGCCGCTGTCAGACAGTAGGCAAGGTGATATATAAAAGGCAAGGTGATGTGGGAGACTTGTCTGCAGCAAGGAGGAAACATCGTTTTCAAGGACAAAGACACATTTAATAGCATTTTGCAAAGAGCACATTTTTTAACCCTTCTTATCAAGTCAGTTTGTAAATTTTACAATTTATAATACCGGTACCGTATTGTTTTGCAAACTCCAATTTTCAATACATGTTTCATAGCTTACATGACAAAACAGAAAGTCTGCAAGTAGAGTATATAGAACCAATGTAAAAAAGGTTCTTAGAGGCACTGAAATAGGTGGCAAAGCAATGTTCTAACAGTTAACCAACCAGACACAAGATATTTTGCTTTATTACAGCAGTAGTTTCACTACATTCACTAGTTACCAGTTTTCTACACATGGAAACCACATTTTCATAACATTTCACTGGTAATCTTCAAAAACAGCATAACTAATTTACATATCAACCCCCACCTTTCCCATTCATTTGCATGATGTAGAGTGAAAAGCCTGGTTTACTCAAGTAGAATATACTGAGCGAACGGAAACCCAAACCAACCAACCCTTGAAACTGTATTTTAATTGGATTCTATTTGTTTATGCGCCACACCATTGTCATGTCACCAGATAGACTGTCTATCTACTGGTTAGGAGAAGCTCTTCAGCCAATCAGAATCTTGTATTATGGAGTGGTAGCACTAAATTGGTCTTAAAAATATTTAAATCAAATTTTTCATATTAACCCTTTAATAGCAAATATAAGCAAACAACATATAAGTAATCGGGCTGGGGGGGGAGGTGTGACAGTATATAAAAAACAAAGCGTTGACAATATAAACAAGAACAAGGCAGCTGGTTGTCTCTGTAACATTTTAATTATTATTATTGGTATTGATGCCCTGAAGGAATCACAAAGCACACTCTGGTTTCATGTTCTGGTATAATAACAAACAAAAAAACAAAAAACCTCAGTTGTGTTAAAGCAGAATAAGTAGAATGACAAAACAGGAAGCTGAATAGATAGATTCAAGCTTCAAGTCTTCTGAAAACACCCACTAACCCTAACCTACACACACACACATGCATTTAGATTGTGATATACTTTAACATATATAAATGAGCAGCTTGAACGCTAAGAATAAAATTGCATTGCATGATATTAAACATAAATTATTTTTATAGACAATTATCTTGGCAAGAAAAAAATTGCCTTTTTTTAAACTAACAAAATACCAGTCTTGTAGATTTGACGAGTTTATGAATTCTCTTCAAAGTCTACCAACTTTTATTTTCTATAATATAAATTATGCCTATGGTGCCCTATTTCACAATAGTAATGTTACATCTGTGCTATATGTCTGCAATAATATTAATCACAATACTATGCTGACCCTTTTCATTCGTAACAGGAGCCCAATGGAAAGAAGTCCATATGGTTGACTTTTTGGGTTATCCTGGGTATTAGGTTGACATATTATTCATTTATTTTATGTATGAACTGTCTGCAAGATTAACCAGTGTTTCCCTTTAAACTCGAAGATGGCCACCAAAACATTGTTATGGGATATACGCCTGCCTATTGGTAGGAGTCACTGAGCTCTTTCTATCAAAGCTGCCGATAGGCCCCCTCCCCTCGGTCACTCTCTTGGACCCGCGTACCGAGGGTGCATAACCGTCGTGCAGGGGATCCTCACCCTCTTTTCACTTCTCAAGATTGGTACGGTAAGACCTCTGTGTTTCTTCTTAAAAAGCACTACGTGAGTTGCTGCTAGTTCCACTGCACTTCGTGCTGAAAGCCACCTACACTGCTTTCCCAGAATCTGTAGCTTTAATTCGTAGCCTTTTTTTTATTTCTTCAGCATCTGCTCGCTAACCATGTCAGGCTGCTTCTCTCTGTCTGTACGTCTTAGTATGGTAAGTATTATTGTTAAGGATTGTGTGTGTTTTTCACCCTTTCTTACTTGGGAGAGCGCTGTTACTCCACAGGGCTGGGCCTGCCTTGTCCCCGCTGTCGAGTTAGCCCACCAGCCACCTGCGGGCCTCAGGTTGGGCCATGTTTTGATTGTAGCTGCGCATCCCCGTGCTTGCACAAAGGACTAGCTGCAGCGCGGCTGCTTACAGCCGGACCAGCTGTGTACTCCTCACCGAGGCTTTCTCGTTGTTGAGTTGAGACCTACGCGGGCTGCGTTGGCCTTCACCATGTGTGTAGGTCTTACAATCAAGCAGACAGTGTGCTCTTCCCCAATATTTAATATTGTAATATTTAACTGTTTTTGTATTATAAAAACAGTTTTTGTATTACTGTGTTATAAAGTCAATCGGCCATGTCCCCCTGTTCTACGCTACACGCTGCTCAGGTGTGTGACCACGTGGTCAGGGTAGGCACCGTGCATAGCTGCCCCAGTGTTTTTAATACTGCGGTGAGTGAGACTCAGCCTGCGCTACTTCGGTTTGCACGGTGCTTATTGACTCGCTATACCGATACAGGCTAGTGCGCCGGTGCTGCACCGGTACTCTGCACATGGTACGCGGTGCCTAGCGCTGCACTGTACTTAATGCAGGTGCGTGCGCAGTACTCGGTGCAAGTGGTAGCCCAGTGCTCGGTGTATATTATACGTGGTGCTCGGTGCACGTGGTGCTCGGTGCATGCGTTGTGCACAGTATCTATTGCCCCGTACTTAGTGCATGCGGTGCGCACGGGACTCGGTGCTGCACGGTACTCTGTGCACGTGGTACTCGGTGCACTCGGTATTCCGTGCGCATTAGACCCGGTGCTGCACGGATGAGGACGCTCTCTCTATCGCCATCTCACGGGGGGAGTTCACTTTCCCTCCGGATATGGAGGTCGAGGCAGAGCCTGAGTTCCCTGCTGAAGCGGCCCCTAGTTCCAAGGTTTCCTCGATTACTAGCGCGCTGCCGCTGTCAGGTGTACCTACAGGTCCCCTGGGCAGTGCAGGCAGAGCCACGTCGCTCCGTCTTTCAGCCGCATGACGTGGCTCTTCGAGCTCAACCCTTCCCGGCTTTCCCTGATTTTATGGAGGAGGTGCGCTCCTCCTGGAACCACCCAGCCACAGCGCCAGCTCAGTTGAGACAGTTCTCTACTGGCCTCGCTGGAGGGGGCGGAGAAGCTGGGCCTGGCCGGGTTCCCCCCCATAGACTCCACCATCGCAGCCTTGATCAAAGCTCCACTGGTAGGAGGTATGCCCATGGACCCTGTGTGCCCGAACCTGCAGTGCAGGGTTACGGAGACATATGTCCGGAGGGCTTACGTGGCGGGGGCCCAGAGTACCCTCTTGGCTAATACATCCAGTATGATAGTTGCGTACATGGATGGTGTTTTGCGTGATGCCCCACTCCCAGAGCCAGTGGCCACAGAGTTGCGATTATTATCGCACACGTTTCTCCAGATCTCCGGCCTGCAGGGGAAGGCCCTGGGCCGGAGCCTGGCGGGCCCCGTGGTCATGTGCAGACAGCTATGGCTGTCGCAGGTGCAGGCGCAGATGCCTGACACTGATAAGGGCGCGCTGTTGGATGTGCCTATATCGCCAGGCCATACCTTTAGCCCAGCAGTGGAGGAGATCCTGCAGCGGTCTCTTCGGGAATGCCAGGCATCAAGGCAGATAGCCATGTTGCGTTATAGGTCGAGCGGCTGGCACACTACCCCGACGCTGACAGTCACCAGGATGGTGCCTGTTCCTACAGCCTACAGGCCTCATCTCAGTCGAGAGATGGGACCCTCCCGCAACGTGGTAGTTGTGGCTGTGGCCAGCCCACGCAGCAGCACCCTAGAAGGCGGTTCCAGGGCACCCGCCCTAGGCAACCGCCACAGCCAACCCTGCCTCAGCCACCCCAGCAGGACCCCTGAGGGCTGGCGGCCTCAGACCTAGTTCAAAGCACAACAGCTACACTACTGGCATGCTTGCACCTCTGATGCATGGATGCTCGCGGTTGCGCGCTTCAGTTTAGCTTGGGACAGTCTCCTTTCTCGCGGCGTCATGACGGCGTATATGACGTATCTGCTTCAGGCCTCGGTGCTCTAGACCGAAGTGGCAGCCTTGCTGGACAAGCGCGCCATTCGTCTCGTAGATCCCACCTCTCTTGGACAGGGGTTCTACTCGAGTGCCGAAGAAGGACGGTGGCTTTTGCCCCATCCTGGACCTGCAGTTCCTCAACCGGTTTCTGAAACAGAGGAGGTTCCAAATGCTGACTCATCATCACATATTCCAGTCTGACTGGACGGGTGAGTGGTTTACCACTGCGGACTTGTGGGACGCGTATTTTCACGTTCCCATTCGTCCACAGCACAGGAAATATCTCTGCTTCACCTTTCAGGGTAGCGTGTACATGTTTTCGCTGCTGCTGTTCGGTCTCTCCCTTCAAAGTGCGTAGACGCTATCCTTGCCTCCTTGAGTCTGCAAGGGGTCAGAGTGATGAACTACCTTGACGACTGGTTGATCTGAGAATTGGGCAGCAGACCGCCTCTCAAGGGAGGGCCCGCATCCGTCAGAGTGGCAGCTCCACTCTCAGGTGGTGGAGCGCATCTGGGAACGGTTCGGGAAGGCGCAGGTCGATCTCTTGGCCTCGGCGGAGATGACACACTGCCCCCTGTGGTACTCCCTCCATCGCTGCGGCAGTCCACTTATGGCCCACATATGGCCCAGAGCGCTCCTTTACGCACTCCAGCCTCTGCCATTACTCCCGGCCTTTCTGGAAAAGGTCCGGTCAGAGAAAGCGTCAGTTATCCTAGTGGCCCCCAGGTGGCACAGGAGAATCTAGTTCTCAACCCTGTGCCAGCTATTGAACGGCCCGCCCTGGGAGATCCCTCTTCGCTGAGATCTCCTCAGTCAGACGAGAGGCACACTTTGGCACCTAGTGCCTGGTAGCCGCACATTCCACGAGAGGTGTGGCTACGTCATGGGCCCTCTTTAGAGGTGCCTCCATGGCTGAAATCTGTGATGCGGCTAGCTGAGTTACCCCACATACTTTTTCCAGGTTCTATCGCTTGAATGTGATATGGGCCCTCTATGGGCACTAGGGTCCTTGAGGTTGCACGCTCGCACCACTGATCTCGGTCAGGCAGGGCTAAGGCGTCCCTCATATGCTGCCGTTCTTTTCTCCCTCGCGACAGCTCTGGTACTCGTTTTCCCATAATGATGTTTTGGTGGCCTTCTTCGAATATAAAGGGAACGTTAACGTAAACCTGGTTCCCTGAAAGAGAAGATGGCCATCAACCATGAGATCGCGTCGGAAAAGAGGGTGAGGCTCTCCTGCATGACGGTTATGTACCCTTGGTAGGCGGGACAGAGGGGATCACCGAAAGGAGGGGACCTATTGGCAGCAGCTTTGATAGAAAGAGCTCAGTGACACCTACCAATAGGCAGGCGTATACCCCATAACAATGTTTTGGTGGCCATCTTCTCTTTCAGGGAACCAGGTTTACAGTAGGTATACTAATGTTTTTCTGTTTATTTCATCTTATTTTGTTTATTGACATTGTATGTGGACTTTTACCAAAAAAATTTGGAGTAAGTCCATTACCTAAATAGCCTGACTTGTAAATAACAATATAAGAAAACACGCAAATGCGATGTCTAAATATATTACACCACGTACAAATTACATTAGAGAAACAGAAGCAGAAACAGAAAGAAAAAAATGATTAGGCTGAGGAAAGTCACTCATGAAAACAGAAAAGTACGATGACACTGTAAATCTAAACGAAACATGAACCAACAAAAGAAAACTAAATAACAAACAGGTAGTCGTTACTGTGTTCGGTGTGGCTGAATTCCTCTTCTAGCTGTGAGAAATGAGGGATCCAACATTCTAAGTCAAGATCTTCAGCCAAATTAAGTTTCTGTATTTTTCTGTTTTCGTGAATTCTGTATGTTTCACCTTGATTTTCCTCAGCCGCCTTTATTTTTATTTGTGTTCCTCCTCTGTTTCAGGTATGATCTCCAGGATCAGCGTTGGTCATGAGAGGGCAGCCCTGGTTTAAAAAAGGAGCTTGAAAGCTAGAAGTGGAAGCAACAGCAGCAGGATGTTCTGCCTGACCCGGCGGGCCTCATTGCACAGTTTGCCCTTGCAGCAGTTCATTAGTCCGGATAAACCAGGAATCTGCATGGATTGAGAAATGCAAACATTTTTGGAAGCGCATCCCTTCCTCAGTATCTTAAGTCCCTGTGTTTCAACTGAAAGAAAGAAGGAAAAACAAGATTAAACAATGAGAGCCTGCAAGGCGTGATATAGTAAGTAAAAGAGAAATGCGCAAAAACAGACTGCTAAGGCTAGACCAACTAAAAATTATGCACAATTTACTCTGAGCTCTCGACCGGTGGGTTGTAGATTCAATCCTAGATGCTGCTGTACTCCCACAATGTAGAAACAAAATATCTTAGATCTTGTGAACAACGACCCTTACTACCAAATCAAAGGAGCTTGGTTAGTCTAGGCTTCTTGATGAAACTACGGAGAAGCTGCAGTTTGACTCACCTACAACCTTCAGACAACGGTCTTCAATGCCAAGGCACTTCACAGTGTCTCTGCAGTCCTCTCCCATGCATCCATAACACTCCAGACCAGAAGGGGTATATATTTTGCTGTAGCAGTGCTGGAGTGGTTAAAGATGATTCTGCTGTTAATTCCACTGCCCCTGTTTTCCCCATTTGCTTACCTTAAGGCCATTTAATGGTTTTGTCAGAGTGACCCAATATCTCCCCAATTTAAAATACCCAATTATGTTCCCTACCTCCCCCACAGCTCAGAAGAGCCGAAGGTTAAGTGGGAGAATTCCTCCTCCGATCGCCACGACCGAGCCAGCTTCCTCCATTCCACCCAGAGTGAATATCAGTGAGTGTCTATGATAGCTCCCCTGCCCTCCATGCAGTTTAATCTACATACTGTAATTTGAATACTATTACCTGGAACTGACCCAGTGTTGCACAAATCTGTGGTGCAACGTCTTTCATTCACAGTTGTCCTTCTGATTCCAAAGATAACGGATACTGGCCCATTGCGGGCTTCAGATTCTGAGCACGACTCTGTTGATCGTTTTTTTAGTACCGGCTGAAAAACAAGGGGGCACTTTTCACAGCCTGTCTTTCATGTTTTATTGTGGGTTTTCTATCTATCTATGTATCTCTGGAGTTTACTTTCTATCTATGTGCAGCTCCTATAGGAAGTATTCACCCCCCTTGGACGTGTTCATAGTTTGTTGTGTTACAACCTGAAATCTTGATGCATTTAAATGGGATTTTTTTTTTCCTTTGATTTATGAAAAAATCAAATCAATTAAAAATAAAAACCTGCAAAGTCTTCATTAGATAAGTATTCACCCCCTTTGCTATGACTCTCCTAAATAAGCTCAGGTGCAACCAATTGTCTTCAGAATCCCCAAAAGAAGGTGGTTTTACCAAGTACTGAGTCGGGGGGGGGTGCATACTTCTCTAACCAAGACTTTTCAGTTTTTTGTTGTTTTTTTTTTCATTAACGGTTGTTTCACAATAAAATTCTCTTGCCTCTTCAAAGTGTTGAGTATGTTGTGTAAATCAAAGGGAAAAAAAAATCCCATTTAAATGCACAAGATTTCAGGTTGTAACACAACAAACTGAAAACGCCCAAGTGGGGTGAATACTTACTATAGACACTGTGTCTATCAGACCTGGGACAAATGTAGGTTAAATTAGTTTTTAAAAAAAATGTTTAAACTATTTTACTTCTTTTTTTTCAGTTATTATTTTAAACTATTTAAATATTACTTCCAAAAATAAATGTGTTTGAAAATATTTTAAATATTAGTAACATGATGAAACAATTATAAGACCATCTCTAAGAAAAAAGAAAAAAAAAATCAATGCTTATACAAAATTTGTTTAGGTTAAAAAAACAACCCATCATATCACCAATTTAACACACTCATAATACTGTGACTCATTTAAAGAACTTTTTTTTTCCATCTTACCTGCGTTGACTGCCTCTGCCAAGACTGCACACTGGGGCTGTGAGGCCGGGGCATGTCATGGTGGTGTCTGTGCAGGTTCCAGTGGCTGTCGGCACGCACGAGTTGCAATTCAGAGCGGAAGCTTAGCGGATTAGATTAGAAATAAATCAGACAGTGGCATGAGAAACATGATCTCAGAGCAAAACTGCTGGCTAATTAGCACTTAATCGGTCCCATTAAGTAATTTAGGGTACAGTTAGAACAAAAACCAGGAGGGACACCGGCCCTCCAGGACTGGAATTTCCCATCACTGCTCTATACATTATTTGGTGGCAGCAGGTGCAGAGAGAATGTTTTAATGTTTTAGATAAAAAGTTTTCTACGGAAGCGTCCTAGTGCCAATGGAAAAAAAAAAAAAAAAATCCTAATTAGGACTTTTTATAAATAGAGTCAGATCTAATTTGCAAAAATCTATTTAGAACCAAAACACCCTCATATCACAAAAAATAATTAAGACGTGTTTTAATTCTGCATCAAAGTGACTTTAATCTCTTGTTACGTACCTGCAGAGAGCAGAGCACAGACTGCGGACAATGCCAGGAGCACTTGTCTCATTTTCAGCATTCTGAAACTCCACAGCACTAGCACACCAAAGCCAACTGCTACAGCCTGTCTCTCTGGAACTGGAGTTCTCAGGTGTTGGAACTACAGAGTTGCTTCTTAAAATCACGGCACTGTTGAGTGTTGGAGTCTCGTGCATCCATTTGGCTGGGTTTATAGTCCAACTGTTTTTTTGACCAATTATGATAGCCTTTACCAAATATGGTTTGTTCCATCTACATGTTTACTTAGTTTTCTTCAATTTGGAGTTTTATAAAGTGAAAAAGTAGTGGATGTGAATCAGTTAATCAAACCCCTTGTGCTGCTAATTAAATCAACAAGTTCACTGCAGTGTCTTTACTTTTCTTTCTACACAGCTGTAGAAAAGCTTTTGCCTGAAACATCTGGCAATATATATATACATGACGTAGCCACACCTCTCGTGAAATGTCCGGCTACCTGCCCAGGCGGAGGAAAGCCAGCACCATCATACGCAGCCGAAACTATGTCCGCAATCCAATTCGACAGTCGCTGCTTCGAAAGGGGCTGTCGCAACTTTCGTGTCCCATGGCAGACGAAGAGCTGGTCAGACTGACGCAGCGCTGTCGTCCTCTCCACATAAGGAGTGGAAGCGACAGCGAGTGGGAGAAGTACAGCGTGGAAAAGTACAGAGCAGTTTCGAAGCAGAAAGGAGAAATTGCATCTTGAATAGCTTTAAGCAGAAAACAGAGGACATTGGGGAAACACAGCCGCGTGTGTTTTTCTGATAACAAACAAGCTGAAACTCGGAGCAGCTGATTCAAATTCAGCGCCGTTTTGAGACACGGGCGAGGGGAGGAGCCGACAGCACAGCAGAACAACGCAGTTAAACGAGGCAGTCTTCCCAGCGACAGCGAGTGGAAGCGACAGCGAGTGGGAAAAGTACAGCGTGGAAAAGTACAGAGCAGTTTCGAAGCAGAAAGGAGAAATTGCATCTTGAATAGCTTTAAGCAGAAAACAGAGGACATTGGGGAAAAACACAGCCGCGTGTGTTTTTCTGATAACAAACAAGCTGAAACTCGGAGCAGCTGATTCAAATTCAGCGCCGTTTTGAGACACGGGCGAGGGGAGGAGCCGACAGCACAGCAGAACAACGCAGTTAAACGAGGCAGTCTTCCCAGCGACAGCGAGTGGGAGAAGTACAGCGTGGAAAAGTACAGAGCAGTTTCGAAGCAGTTTGAAAGTAGGTTGACGGCTGCAGAAGAAACTAAACTTCAAAAAAAAAAAAAAAAACCCTCAACATGGTCTTCAAGCCAGTAATCTGTGACACCTGCTTGATGTGGGAAATCCGAGAAAACCCAGCGGAGCTAAACCAAGTGTGCGTAAAGTGCCGCGCGATCCAGGATTTGCATAAACTAGTAAGTATGCTAGAAATGGAGCTGGAAGAAGTGAGACAGCAACAAGATCTTGAGGAACTGGCACACCCACAATTCATGGAAGTCTGCATCACCCCTAACAGACTGAAAGCCACCAGGGAGATAGAAGGTCAGAACAGCTGGGTTCAGGTAGGCAGAAGCAGGGAAAAAAAGAAACTTCGTCAAACACAACCACCAGAAATCAAAACAACCAACAGATTTGAGTCACTTCAGAATTGTGATGAGCAGAACCAACAACAAGAGAATGAAAGGAACAACATCCAGGACCCTATTGACAGTGGTGACAAGACAGTAAAAAGAAGGGAGGTCATGATTGTTGGGGACTCCATATTGAGAAACACAGCAAGTTCAATTCGCAGTTTGGACCCCCTTACTACAACAGTGTGCTGCCTTCCGGGAGCCTCGGTCAAGCACATCACTGAGAACGTGGACAGGCTCCTAGAACGAACAGGAGACGACCCGGTAGTAGTCGTCCACATCGGTACAAACAACATTGGAAGAGACAGACCAAAATCCCTGCAAAACAAATTCAGAGAGCTAGGAAGGAAATTAAAAGAGAAAACCAAAACTGTGGTATTTTCTGGTATACTACCCGCACCTTGCAAAGGACCATATGGACAGCTGGAAATAATAAATCAAAACCAATGGTTGAAGACGTGGTGCACACGGGAAGGCTTCACCTATCTTGATCATTGGACCACATTCTACAACGAGGACTATCTGTATAGACGGGATGGACTGCATTTAAATAACAAGGGAACTAGTCTACTTGGAGAAAAGATCCTCGAGCAGGTTCGGAAGCATTTAAACTAGAAAGGAAGGGGGGAGAAATCAACAAAAAAACAGAAGGGAGACCACATCAAAACAAGAACAACAACTCAGGTAAGACAACCATTAAATGTATTTATCTAAATGCTAGAAGTATCAGAAACAAAATTCTAGAACTTGAAGCTACTGCACTAACAGGTAACTATGATGTGATAGGTGTTACAGAAACGTGGTTATCTGAGAGTGATGGGGACGAATATAATATTTGTGGGTATACACTGTATAGGAAAGACAGGCAGGACAGAAGAGGAGGAGGGGTAGCGCTATACATAAGAAACAGTCTTGAAGCCCAGGTGTTAAACCTGGACAAAGAAAATAAAACCGAATCAATATGGGTCAGAATAACAGACAAAAATTCAAAAGGCATAATAATAGGAGCATGCTATAGACCGCCAGATTCAGACGGTGAGCAAAATAATCTGTTATACAATGACATTAGAAATGTGTGTAGCAAAGGAGAAGCCATACTAATGGGGGATTTCAACTTCCCCCAAATAAAATGGGAAAACCCGGTGGGTAGCGCGAAGGATGAAATAGAAATGGTGGAAATGACAAATGACTGCTTCCTAACACAATTTGTGAAGGCACCCACTAGAGGGGAGGCATGCCTTGATTTAGTCTTTTCAAATAACGAAGATAGAATAACTAAAACAGAGGTCAGAGAACCACTGGCAAACTCAGACCACAACATGGTCTCATTTGAAGTGTTTTTTAAATCCTCAAAAGTAAAGACTAAAGCTAAGGTTTACAATTTTAGAAAAGCAAACTATGAAGGCATGAAACAGAGACTAACAGAAGTAGATTGGAGTAAAATAGAGAAAACACCCACAGAAGAAGGATGGTTGTTCTTCAAAAATGTAGTACTAGAGGCGCAAAACAATTATATCCCTAAAGTAGACAAATCTAAATGTAAAACTAAATTGCCAAAATGGTTTAATAGATCAATTAAAAAAAATATTCAGCGAAAAAAGGCACTTTACAGAGCATTAAAAAAGGACCAAAAAGAAAGTACACAGAAAGAGTACACAGAACTGCAAATGCAAGTCAAAAAGGAAGTTAGAAAGGCCAAGAGAGAAATAGAAATGAACATTGCTAAGGGAGCTAAAACCAATTCCAAAATGTTTTTTCCAATATTACAACAGCAAGAGAACATTCAAAGAGGAGATTAAATGTTTAAGAGATACAAATGGCAAAATCGTAGAGGAAGAAAAAAAAATAGCAAATATGTTAAATGATTACTTTTCACAAGTTTTTACAAAGGAAGATACTGACAACATGCCCCACATGTCATCCAGTTCCTATCCAGTTTTAAATAACTTTAGCATAACTGAGGCAGAAGTGTTAAAGGGACTAGGAGCTCTTAAAATAAACAAATCCCCTGGGCCGGATGAGATCCTCCCAGTAGTACTCAAAGAAATGAAAGAAGTAATTTACAAACCGCTAACCAAGATCATGCAACAGTCTCTTGACACAGGGGTGGTACCGACAGACTGGAAAATTGCAAACGTAATACCGATCCACAAAAAGGGAAACAAAACTGAACCAGGTAACTACAGACCAGTAAGCCTGACTTCTATTATATGCAAACTTATGGAAACTATAATAAGATCCAAAATGGAAAATTACCTATATGGTAACAGGGTACTGGGAGACAGTCAACATGGTTTTAGGAAAGGGAGATCGTGTCTAACTAACTTGCTTGATTTTTTTGAGGATGCAACATCGATAATGGATAATTGCAAAGCATATGACATGGTTTATTTAGATTTCCAGAAAGCTTTTGACAAAGTCCCGCACAAAAGATTAATTCTCAAACTGAACGCAGTTGGGATTCAAGGAAACACATGTACATGGATTAGGGAGTGGTTAACATGTAGAAAACAGAAAGTACTGATTAGATGAAAAACCTCAGAATGGAGTGTGGTAACCAGTGGTGTACCACAGGGATCAGTATTAGGTCCTCTGCTATTCCTAATCTACATTAATGATTTAGATTCTGGTATAGTAAGCAAACTTGTTAAATTTGCAGACGACACAAAAGTAGAAGGAGTGGCAAACACTGTTGCAGCAGCAAAGGTCATTCAGAATGATCTTGACAAGATTCAGAACTGGGCAAAGACATGGCAAATGACATTTAATAGAGAAAAGTGTAAGGTACTGCACGCAGGAAATAAAAATGTACATTATAAATATCATATGGGAGATATTGAAATTGGAGAAGGAATCTATGAAAAAGACCTAGGAGTTTTTGTTGACTCAGAAATGTCTTCATCTAGGCAATGTGGGGAAGCTATAAAAAAGGCTAACAAGATACTCGGATACATTGTGAAAAGTGTTGAATTTAAATCAAGGGAAGTAATGTTAAAACTGTACAATGCACTTGTAAGACCTCATCTTGAATATTGTGTGCAGTTCTGGACACCTCGCTATAAAAAAGATATTGCTGCTCTAGAAAGAGTGCAAAGAAGAGCGAATTATTCCGGGCTTAAAAGGCATGTCATATGCAGACAGGCTAAAAGAATTGAATCTGTTCAGTCTTGAACAAAGAAGACTACGTGGCGACCTAATTCAAGCATTCAAAATTCTAAAAGGTATTGACAGTGTCGACGCAAGGGACTTTTTCAGCCTGAAAAAAGAAACAAGGACCAGGGGTCACAAATGGAGTTTAGAAAAAGGGGCATTCAGAACAGAAAATAGGAGACACTTTTTTACACAGAGAATTGTGAGGGTCTGGAATCAACTCCCCAGTAATGTTGTTGAAGCTGACACCCTGGGATCCTTCAAGAAGCTGCTTGATGAGATTTTGGGATCAATAAGCTACTAACAACCAAACGAGCAAGATGGGCCGAATGGCCTCCTCTCGTTTGTAAACTTTCTTATGTTCTTATGTTCTTATAACCTCTCGATGCCCGAACCAGGCTAGGGCATCGAAGAGACCGACGTGCGCCTGAACCTTTCCCAATGCGTTGCACCACCTGAGGGTGGAGCCGCCACCTCTACAGATGCGGATCCTTCCTCGAGAGTCCATGCCCGGAACATGCGTTGCCCGAAGAGACACCACGTTCCATTGGGCCCAACTTAAAAGCCTGAAGGCAAGGCGATGTAACCCCAGGGACTGAAGGCCACCCTGGTGGTTGACATACACCACCACTGATGTGTTGTCCATGCAGATCAACGCATGCTCATTACGCACGACGGGTAGGAAGCGCTGGAGGGCAAGGAACCCACCTGCAGCTCCAGTATATTGATATGCAGGGACGTCCAGCGGCCTGAGCAGGACCCGCTGACTCCTCTGCCTTCTCAGACCGCACCCCAACCTGAGTTGGAGGCATCCGTCGTCACTACCCCGCGGTTGGAAACTACTCGGACTCCTTGGTGCAGATGAGAGGTAGTCCTCCACCAGCACAGAGCCACCGAGCAAGCAAGACACACTGTCACCTGACAGTGTGTGTTGCGCTTGGGATTCAGATGGAACGCATTGAGCCACGCTTGCAGCGGGTGGATGCACGGTAAGCCCAGCCCGATGGCTGATATTGCTACAGCACAAGACAGGGGGCACCCTCGATCCATGTCGAAACAGGAGAGTTGGTGCTGGAGAGCTGCTACTCTGTCATCCGACAGGTAAGCTTGCTATTAATTGGCTCTGGCAAGTTGAGAGTGAGACCCAGTCTCAAGCAGATGTCTTATCACAAATAGCTGTGTGGGCCACTGCTCCTTCCTGTGACTGGGCAGATAAACCAGTCGTCCAGATAATTCATCACCCTGATCACTTGCAGCCGCAAGGGAGCGAGGATGGCTTCCATGCACTTTGAAAACGTGCGGGGGTAAGGAGAGGCCGAATCACCGCACGGAAAACTTAGGACGCTACACTACTGGTGCACCGAAGCATCGGGGACACCAAGTGTGATTGACATGCTGTGGCACCAAGCACCGAGGCATAGACACATGAAGTCAACACAACCCAGGATAGCGCGTAGCATAGACCGGGGTGGATACATAGCTCGAGTGACTGTGGTAGGCAATCAGGAGAGCAGTATAGGGGAGCGCACGGTGCTGCACTATGGTGCAGAGCGGCGATAAGCTGGTCCTCGACTATGTGCAGTCACACCACGTGGCAGCGCATGGCGTATGCCAGAGTGGAGCACAGGCTCAAGGAGCTGCGGCTTGTTAGGCAGGAATAAAAGTACTGCTATTTTTTTTTTTTACTGCAAAGGCAGTAATAGGGTCAAAATACAGGCTGATACACACAGTCATTCGAGAGAACACATTCATCTTGCCAGGCGGGTGACCAAGCATGCCAAGTAGGTGTGCTAAAATAAGCCTGCTGATTCAACTCCACAGTAGGACCCTGCAGAGCTGTGTGGGTAAAATATAACAGTCACCACGGCAAAGCAGCTAAGTGATTTTGTCTTGTTTTCCCAGCCCAAGTATACAGGCTGAAACAAGCCGTGTATGCAACACAACAGCGGGGCACAGCAGAGTAAGGTTTTTTTTTTTTTTTTTTTAATAAAACAGTGCGCCGAGTAGGTGTGCTGAGGCAGTCCAGCAGAGTCAGCTCTACAGCGGAGCATGGCAGAGCCAGGGTCCGATGAAGGATCATGTGTCTATTTCTTTTAAACTGCAATTGCAGAGGAAAACACAAAACAGTGAGCACTGTAAGGTTTAAGCAGATGGCAATCGCAAAGCGATGCAGGCTTTTACACAGAAAGAGTAACCACAGCATAGTGGCTGGACAGGGGTGTCTAGTCTGGACTACGTGCAGTCACACGACCAGGGCAGCGTGTAGCCTACAGCGGAGTGGAGCACCGTCTACAGGCAGAGGCAACGAGGCACCGTTGTGCTAGGTCTGAAGCAGTGACCAAGCACTGCATGCACCAGGCACCGTGCGCAATGTGTGCACAGAGTACCGCGTTCATCAACTACCGTGCAGCACTGGCGCATCTGCCTGTATTGGTACTGCGAGTCAATAAGCACCGTGCACACCGTGGTACCTAAATACCTAAGTAGCCTTACGCACCGCAGTATTAAAAAATACTAGGGCAGCTGTGCAACGGTGCCTACCCTGACTGTATGGTCACACACCTGAGCAGCACGTAGCGTACAACAGAGGGACAAGGCTGAAGCCGCGGCGGGCGATTGACTTGTACAACACAGTAAATCACAATACAATATTACAATAATAGAACATACAACAGTTCAGATGGGGAAGAGCACACTGTCAGTTGAATTGTAAGGCCCACACACGTGGTGAAAGGCCGACTCAGCCTCCGTATGTCTCGGCAACGGGCAAGCCTCGGTAAGGAGTACATGGCTGGTCAAGCTGTAAGCAGCCGCACTGCAGCTAGTCCTCTACGCACGCACGGAGACGCGCAGCTACAATCAAAACAACAAGGCCTGACTGGCGGCCTGCAGGTGGCTGGTGGGCTAACTCGACAGCGGGGACAAGGCAGGCCCAGCCCTGTGAATTAACAACGTTCTCCCAGGTAAGAAAGGGGTGAAAAAACACACAGTCTTAATAATAAAACTTACCTGCAGTCGACTAAAAGATGACAGACAGAAGAGAAGCTGCCTGACACGCGGAGCAAGCAGGTGCTGATAGTAAGAAACAGAAAAAAAAGGCTACAAATTAAGAGCTATTGATTCCGGGAATGCGGTGTAGCCGGCTTTCATTAAGAAGTGCAGGGAAACTAGCAACAAGCTCAATGCAGACATTTTTAAGTAATAAAAAGGGCTCAATACAACACAGAGGTCTTACCGTACCATCTTGAGAAGCGAAAAGAGGGCAAGGCTCCCCTGCACGACAGTTACTGTACCCTCAGTAGGGGGGACCGAGGGGGTCACCGAGGGGAGGGGGTCTATCGGCAGCTTTGATAGAAAGAGCTCAGTGACACCTACCAATAGGAAGACATATATCCCATAACAATGTTTTGGTGGCCATCTTCAAATTGAAAGGGAACCAGTTTCACACTCAGCTAAAACAAACACATGCATCCCCCACTTGGTAAACTTCTGAGGATTGTAGCACTTGAAGATAATCCTTCCTTTGAAGCCAACGGTGAGCTCATCAGTGCAAATGTCTCTACCTGGGATAAATGGCTCACGGCATTTTGTGTCGATGTAGCTGACCACATTTCTGACCTTTTGTCCTCTGTTAACAAAAGCAGCCTGCGGCACCTGGTGGGGGGAGGGCAAAGGTGCAGCATCCAAAAGATCTGCAAGAAACATGATCTGTTTCTGTCAGCCCATTCCTCTTAGAAATATTCTTTTTTCTGTCTTCTCACTCTGCGTCTCAGTCTCCGTCTGCACCGTTCGGCTTTGCTCAGCCTGTATATGGTTTATTCGATTGTCTCCGCCTTCTTTCCCATCAGAGACGATTAGGGAATGCCTCGTCTTGGCTTTTTTTTTGGCTTAAACGCAACAAGTTATGTTCGATCATGTTTTTAGGCAATGTTGGACAGAGTCCGACAATGGACCGGAAAGGGATGTTCGCAATGTCAGACCAGGTCCGACATAGGACTGTAAAGAGTTAAGTTCTGTAATACTGTATTTGTTGAATAAGGTGCTTATGCATTGTTCATCTTGTTCATGTCTTGTGTATCTCTACGTCTATTTGTTTCACCAAATTAGATTCAGGAAAGGATCAGATTGCAGGCTCCAGGCAGTCTGTTTGATTGTCACACATTTTAAACTGTAAGTTGATAAGCCATAAACACGCAATTGGCTGGCCAATGAAATGCTACATATGTTGACGAAACTTGCTAAGCCCCTTCTTTAGCACATGAATCTGGGAGTACAGTACTGTATGTGTAGGCTGACTGTCAGTCCAACCATCTCTGCATGTCTCACCATAAATTTGTGTATTGCTTGAAAATAAAGAACTTATTAGAAGTTATTTAGAACTTATCAGATGGTATATGGAGACTCTCCACTTGTCTGTCCGTGTGTCACACTTTTGGTTTTAGATGTATGTGGTTGTGATAAAACTTGGTCAGACTTCTATCTATCTTTATGTATGTCAAACTTAGATTTTTAAGTGCCTGTACAGTGTATGTTGGTAGGGGTGAGTTTACTGTGAAGTGACCCATGTGACAAGGTGGTGGTGGTTAAATCATGTTTAAAGTGTTTATAGCTGGGTGGTTAGCTACATCCTGTCTGGCTTCCTTTTGCTTTTGAGCTCTGTAAGTCTGATACCAACAATAGGATGCAATGGTGATTGTACTGTGTGTCTCCACCAAAAGGTCACAAGGTATAGTAATGTTGTAATTTCCTACTATGCATTTTGACATGCCTAACAATGGTTTAGTGAACCTTCACATCCTATAAAGTTAAACCTGTTCATTGTTCACTTATTTTACAATAACAGAACAAAGATAGGTAGCATAATGTCAAGTTGGTTTTGATTAATTAAGGGGTAGAAAATAGTCAAAACTTTCCCGTAGCTGTCAGAAGTAAAATTATCTTCACAGCTGGCGTAATGATTAATGTACTTTATCTGTCAGTCTTAAGAAACCATACAGAAGAGACAAAAACAATTTGTCTATTTTGCTATTACTTTCCTTTTTCACAAGTATGTATTCCTAGTTGTGAATAGGAAACATGCTTACTATAATATACACCTTAATAGAGCAACATCAAGCAAAGTTTTTTCTTTAATTTTCAAGTTTTTTTTTTTTAATTTTTTCGTCGCTTGGTTTATGGAAGAGTTACATTTGTAAGAGTACAGATTGATCAAGCACATTTTTTGTTGGTTATTTTTAATTTAGTTTAAATGCATTGGTAAGAGTGTTATTCAAAATACTCTTTATTAAAAAAAAAAGATGGGAATTAAATTACACTTTCTATGTAAGGACAGTGCTCTCTACTTCATCCTAACTCAGAACGTAATGAATTTAGACTAGTTGTATGTTTTATAAATGCAAAGGATGCCTCCCACATTAGAGGGTCATTTTCCTGATAATTGTGTTTATAAGTGTTGATTCCTGAGTGTTGCCTGCTGGTTTAACAAGAGACAGGTCTTGTGTTTAAGAAGATTGGTCTCAGGGTTGTGCTGTGTCGGTTTGCACGCTGAGACATGATAATCTGCCAGTGTCTGCTCTAGAAATGGCTGGAATAAATAAAGGGCTCAGATAGATGAAGAGGGATTAACTATGCAGATTGAGCAAACTCCTCAATCAGCAAGCAAGTGATTTTATAAAGGATTATCCCACTCCAGCAAATATTGAATAGTAATCCGCTACTTAGAAAAATGACAGAATACTTACACATGCTGTATGTAGACTTTATACCATTTACATTTTAGTAATTCATTTTGTCGTCAAAAAGTTGACAATTTTACTTTGGAATAATCATTTAAAGGCAGTCAAGTAATTCACCTTGATATAGTTAGTTTTTTTATTTATTTTTTTATAATGTTTTCGAGCAACTAAAAACAACCATTGGTAGAGTTTGTGTGATTATTGATGCAGCTATGTATCATATAATGTATATTTTTTAAATGTCACCTTTTTTTCCATAATCTGCCATTCTATATATTCAAAGTTTAAGTTTTATATGATTCTAACAAGGAGTCGGATAATTCTAATGTTCTTTATCATGCTTCACTACAGATTCTGTATCAAGCATACTTTTAATGTTACCTTTAAATCCAAATATCAATATAATCTACTGCATATAACAGTTTGCCATGTGTCATGCATTTAGTGTCCTTTACCATGCTTGAGTTTTCTTTACCATGCTTTTCTGTTTTAACCTTGATTTCACCATGTTTTGACTACATATTTTGATCATAAGTGCCACCCGAGAAATGTCATGTAACATAATGTTAATATCTTGAGTTGCTGCAGATTTTTGTTAATTCATAGAGACATTGAACAGAGAATAAACAGTTACAAAAAAAAAAACATACAAACATTAAATAACAACAAGCATGCTTTTAAAAAGGTTGTTTTTATTTTTTATTCCAATATATTTTAAGTCCCAATAGCATTGCAATGAAAGTGTTGAAACACTGTTTCTCAATGGTTGCATTTAAAGTGGACAAGTACCCTGTGATCAGATCTTAATAAATCATCTCATATTTATTTACTTCTAATGAAGACGTGGACAGTCTGCTTTTTAAATAGCAGTAGTAACATGACTCAGATAAATCTGTGAACTAATGTTTGTCTGTTGACACTTGTCAGGGGGTATGAAAAGGTGATCATGTTTTAAATAAGAAGCGATAGTTCACTGCATGGCTGAGTGTGCATGGTGACACATTTGTGCCAGGCTGTCATATTGCAGATCTGCACAGAAGGTGGCAAGAGACAGCACAAGCCATTCCCAGCAGAATAATAAATGGAATTTAAAATTGATTTCCACAACTTGGAATGAGCTACCTAATAGTGAAGTATTAAATGAAAAAAAAAAAAAAAACCCTTTTGATTTGAACTGTCTTTCACGTCATAGTTACTGATAGCTAAGATCATTTGTGTGACATGATACAATTGCAATGCACTGGTGACATAAGCCCTTTATCTATGTTCCGTCCATACATTGGCTGCAGAGTTACCCTAGGTGTCAATATCCAGAGTTTTATGTATTATGTTTACTTTTAGTTCACCACAAATACCTCTCTTGAATGTCTGTACATCAGACCTAAGTATGGGAAAACTATTCAGCTACCCAATGGACTGAAAACATGATGATTTGTATCAAGACTTAGACTGTAACCAAACATCAGTCTATGCACTTCCAATGGTTATTTGTGGGCTTAGCTGACATTTTAAATGTTTTTTCACTGAAATTGTGTACATTTGTACAATATACATAAAATCAAAAGTGTCTCCTGTAAACAACAAGAACAATACATTTATGATATTTAATTCCCATACCTAGTTCTGGGTGTGTTGAAATAAATCAAAGTCCTTTAAACTTGAACCTTGGCACATGGGCTCAGTTAAATAATAATAATTTGTCTAATTCTGGATCAAATTCTGGAGTATATAAGATATACTAAACAGCTGAGTGCAGTTGCTAACTGAGTAGCCTGTTTGTAAGATTTGTTTTTATATGCTGCAAAGATGATTTCAGAGGGTTTTGCTGTCAGCTACTTAGGTTGCAGACAGCTGTAGAATTGGAGTTTTAGTGGTCCTGTTATGTTTGAACTGCAAGGGGTAGTCAGTCCAGCTTGATCAAAGCATTCCCACAATCCAATTACAAGCCCTTTTTATGTTTTCACTCCTAGATTGTGAGCCTCGTGGAGCCTTCCTAGTGTACTGTTAATGCGTGCTGTTGAACAAAAGGCAGCACAACTCTCTTAATGATCCTAAGATTTGAGCATTTTTTTAAAGTCGAGTTCTACATTAAGAACCTGTACATAGAATATATTGTTGTATGTATTGTAGCAGCTGTATCATTAATCATTTAGAATCTAACTGGGTATTTAAACAATAATTTTATGAACGGTATACTATGTTTTACTTAATCACACCCCCACACCCCTCCCTCATTAATATGCAGATTGATTTTTTTAGAGATCCTAAAAGAATGTTAAATATTGCAACTGAAGAAAAAAAAAATCCATGGGTTTTTGTGAATCAATTAATAATTAATAAAAAAAACTGTGCTCAAAGTAAGGCCCCGTTAGGGTCACAGTTGACCTACATGGTGGTGGATCTAAATATTAAGAACAAAAACCAGAGATGCCATGACACTTTCATGACATTTTCATTAATTCCTCATGTTGTTGTTTTTTTTTTTTTTTTTTTTTTGACAGATCCTTCCCATTTCTAGTTTCTAATCCAGAAATTCAAAACCTCCAGCATACTTGGCATTTGAATAGTCTTAAGTGTAATAACTGTGCTTGGAGACTGTTTGTGATCACTGATCACCCATATTAGTGTTTATAAATTAGAAACTTGGAACTGAAGAGTGGTTAGGTTTGCAGACTATCTGTACGTGATGTGTTTCTTTCTAAATAGAATAAACCTTATATTTGGGACTTGAGGTTATATTCTCTGGCTTCTTTTTAAATGCTGTTCATGTTGCATTTGTGGCATACTTTGATGTATCATTGTGGAGGAATGTATATCATATACAGACGGTTTACTGGCAGTCCAGAAACAAAGTTCACTATTGTATAATGTTTCACATGAGTGAGAGCACTTAAGCATTCTTTTGGTGAGTCTCAAAAAAGAACCGCTAATTCTTGCTGGGATTACATCAGCTTGAATACTTTCCCATGCTTCACAGATTGTTATGAAAATAACTGATGCTAATGATAAAGCGGCCCAGAATGAAAAACAGCTGTAATTGACATTCAAATTGAATAAAATATATATATAAAAAAAAATGTATCTTGATTTTTTTAAATTAATTTATTTATTTTATATAACCTAGTAATGGGAGTTGAAATACTCTGCTACTGTACCAGTAACAGTATTTAAAATAAATAAATAAATAAATAATTTGAACACTCGCTTCCTCCAGTATAACCCAAAAACTAAACAGGTGTTGGGTTTCTGCTGAACAGTACATGTCTCTAAAAGGGATAAAGTGAAGACAGGTAAGTAACCATTCATTTTAGGTTTAGACACACAAGAATCAAGGAAAACAATCAACTGCTATATTTGGCAAAAACAGATGTGCCACGTTACAATACAGGTTTAAAAAAAAAAAAAAAAAAAAATTACATGAGTATAATTTAGATTGCTTACTAAGAACTGAGTGAGTCAAGCTGTTCTTTTCAAAGGGTAAATGAAAACTTGATAACAGTGCATACTGTAAAGTAATATAATGTAATGAATGGAAACGCTGTTCAAGACATTAAACACAAAATGCACCTTTCGCTCAGCTTGTTTGGTTGTTTTTGCTCTTTTCTGCCATTGTAAAACTACATTGGGTTCCATTTATTATTTTATGTTACTTTTCAGCAGCACACCAGTCGCCTCCCGTGTCAGCCCAAGATCTACAATCAGTTTAAGTCTAGAAAAGCACAGAAAAGGTAGGGAATCTTCACCACCAGTGTGGCGAATTGGAATGTTTTATAACTAAGTTGTAATGTGTTCATTTGTAATAACAAATTAAATATTCAAAATGGTCAATAGTTTGCTTTAACGCCCTAGAACGCCATAACAGAATTCAATTTAAACTTGTGCTTTACCTGCACTTCTCTTTATTATCTTCTAGTTTATTTTTAATATTATTTCAGTTACCTACCAGAAAAAAAGCAGTGTTTGACGGGACAGTTTCTCCTCATCGCGCTCCTGTGAACCCTACCGGCCAGGTGGTTAGTTAGCTCAGATGGACACCTGCAGGGTTGGCCTTTGTATTCCAGAAGCTGGTAGCTCCCTGACATGCACTGTCAAGTTCCTGGGTGTAAAAGAGGAAGCTGGCTCAGTCTTGGGATCGGAGGACACCCACTGAACCTTCAGTTCTCCGGAGCTGTGTGAGAAATTGCTGCAGTGAGGGGAAAAAATGATTGGACATTTCAAATTGGGAAGAAAATCAGGGGTAAAATAATTGGGCACACTAAATAAAAAATAATAATAATAAAAACAAATGTGCAGTCTGATATAAAATGTGCTTGTACCAGCTGACATTTCAATACTTCAGACAGAAGAAAGCTCATATATCACAATGAAAACAAAGCAAATGTTACACCTTGTCTTTACAAATTGAGTTATTGGTTATAAATGTATGGTAAACTGCTGAAAGAATGTGCTGTCAGGTTTGTTTTTATTTATTTGTTTTATTTTATTTTTATATAAATGAGGGCTGTTAGAAGTACATAAATTAATGAAATAAATTGTCTGACCCTTACTTCAACCTGCTGACTCGCTGTGTCCCTACCCGGAAGCTGAGGTCCTCCGAGTCTGGATTACTTGTTATCCCCAAGCAAGAGCGCACCACACTTGTACAACGCTCATTTAGCTTCATGGCTCCGACTCTCTGGAACTCTCTCCCAGCTTTGGTTTGTGATGCTCCGACTGTAGCTCTCTTTAAATCAACTCTCAAAACCCACCTGTTCTCTCTTGCTTTCCATACTCCATAAGCCTGATATCTGTTATTAGCTGCTGCTACTATTTCATGTATTGTTACTGTCAATGTATTCTGCACTTTCCACTGTATTGTACTATTTCATGTATTCTGCACTTTCCACTGTATTATACTATTTCATGTATTATGCTACTATCACGTATTATGAACTTTCCACTGTATTCAGTGTACCCATGTATTATGCTACTATCATGTATTATGTACTTTCCACTGTATATCATGTATTATGCATTTCTCTATTTGAAGTATTGTGGATTTTCTTGTATTTATTGCATCTTGTAAACCGCTTTGTGATGGTGTTCTACTATGAAAGGCGCTATATAAAATAGATTGATTGACTTCAATAAAGTTTTCTGATTGGTAAACAAGCAAGTACTTTTCTGTTGTTTTTATCTCCGACAGACAAGCAGCAGAGAGGTGAATTTGCTATAGATGGATACACAGTCAGGATGAATAATGCGCTCAGAAAAGATTCAAAGAAAGATTGCTGTTTTGAAATCACTGCTCCTGAGAAACTCATGTATCAGGTTTGACATCTGATACCCCTCTTGAAATGACACGAACAACAGATGCCTCTTTATATAAAATGATGCTAAAGTGGTACTGAAGTTTTCATAATACTGTTAACTGAAATCTATTTACAGTATATTATTTTTTGTGCTTGTTTTTTGGGTTTTTTTTGCATACCATGTAAAGATTGTGTCAAAGAATAGAGGTTATAGAGTAGAAGTCATCTTTTTGAACTTATGGATGAACTAAAAACATTTTCAAAAATGCATCTACAGCATGATGCATAAAATGAAAGATTATCTCTAAGGACTTGGAGCTGACAAAATAATTCCACTATTAACTGTTGGCTATGAAAAAAATACCACTGAAAAAAAAATGAAATACACCATGTTTATCAGAAATTATACTTATTGCATGATTTAGTTAGCGCTATGTTCTATATTTGTAAACTATTTTATTTAGATGATGGGTGTACCTTAATACAGTTTAAAAAATACACTATATTAACTTTGTTAATCTTCACCAAACATTAGCTTAGCTAGCACTAGCTCAACATACTTACCATACTTTTTACGCTCTATGGCTGTTTTGAAGTCAAACTCGGTTCAACACAACTTGGATTTGCATGTAAAATGTCAGGGATTGCAGCTGAAAGCCAGTTAATGAAGTTGTCAGGGGGAGTGTTTCAACCTGACGTACATTTTTAAGAAGATTGTACACAACAGCAGTCTAAAGAAATTTCTGGATGTCTGTTAATTGTGACAGGTGAATTGTGTTCATTAGTTTGCATGTGACATTGATGAAGAGAAGCAGCTTCTTCTTTGCACTACTGTCAGCAGCTGATCAGAGATTCAGATCCATCATCTTTGGCTTCAATTACATACATTTGTCAAAATTAACTGTACATTATAGGAGGCACCCTTGCACGAAAAGTACCATAATACACGGAAAGAATAGGGTTAGGGTTATTTTAAAGAAGTGACATGAATACTATTTTGCATTCCTTACAATGTTGCTGATTTTTTGTTCTTTTATATTAATTCAGTTACTGCAGCCTCTCAAAAAGATGCAGAAGAATGGGTAGCGCAAGTACAGTTTGTTTTGAGAGGTGAGTCAGTTGACCATGAATGGTCTTTATGGTTTAACTTGTTAGGAAAACCAGATGTGTTTTCTTAGTGGTCATTTTGACATGTTTCATATTCTACAGTATGCAGTAAAACCTGTTTCGAATGACACTAAACCAGTGGTCTTTATATCCAGTTGATTTAACATATAAAATGTAAATGTGGAATTCTTCTTTCACAGGTGGTGTATAGGTTGGACTATACTGGTAAAAGACTCAAATACATATAGCATGAGACTCTCTTGATTTTCTGCTGCTGTTAGTCTAACGGGAAAGATGAATATGTGTTTTATTAATTTAGACTGCAAGCCTATTTGTTTTTGTTGTTTTTTATTAACATAGACATGGCATCTGGCATTATTCCAGAAGGTGATGATGAAGGGCAGACCTATGATGACGTTGCTTTGAGTGAGGGCTTTAACATATAGTTAATATTGTCGATTCTGTTGCTATTGGGTGTTAATCCAAAATATGTTTACATTCACGGTATTGAGAATACTGCTTGAGATAGTGTGTGATTGTGGCAAAGTGCCCGCCCCTGTGTGTATTTTCTGTTATATGTTGTGTGTTAATGTTGGTGTATAGTCATTGGTACATGGGATATAAACAGGTCTGTGTAACACGAGTGTTTAAAATGTATATTTATATTTAGGCATGAGGATTGCACAGCAAGTAAAAAGTAATAATATGTGAGCACGGGGAATTTCACTTTATTAATTCACGTGCAGTTGTACCGCGACTCCAATTGAATGATTGATTAGTCTCATTACAGCTGCATAAAAGCAGCATGTTTATTTTTTCACTCAGTAGCCCCAACACATAAGCCCTAACGTCTCCTAATTAATAATAATAATAATAATAATAATAATAATAATAATAATAATAATAATAAGTTCAAATAGAAGCTCACCGTGTTTTGTCTGTATAGTCCGTTCTTTTTGTTTTGGCTACGAGTGCCGTGTCCTGTGTCTTGTTTGTCTTACAACCTTTTATTTTCTGTCTGTCTGTTCATTATTAAATGCTGAGCGAGACCATTCGCTCAGCTTCACCAAACTCCACCTCTGTTGTTTATTTCCTGGTTCCTGGTCTCTGGTCTGACGTCACCCACTGCAGCTCCCTTTGTGACGCATGGTTCAATCGTGGGATTACCAGTGCCTCCTAGACGCAGACCAGAGAGGAAACTGCAGTGTTTTTTTTTTAAATGGAAGGCTGGAGAGATGGCTGCACGGAGCTGGAGGATCTCCTCAGTGGTCTGGACGACCAAGGCTGGTGCCTTGTCTATGGGGTGTACGGGTACGTGGTGGCTGTCTGCCACTTCCAAGAGGAGGAGGAGGAACTGGCCCAGGAGAGGAAGGTGAGGAGAAGGAGGGGCAGGAAAAATCTGCAGCAGCAGCTGCAGCAACAGCAGGAGGAGGTCGGGGATGACAGTTGGGAGGTTTTTTTAAAGAACCTCACGGCTGAGCTGTGCCCCGGCTGTGGGGTGTATGGGCACACGTTGACCATCTGCCCCACGCAATATACAGAGGCGGAAGAAATGCCTGTGTGGGAGGAGCCCGTGCGTCCAGTGCCCAGACGGTGGGACTGTGATCGTGCAGCGACCAGACGGGGGAACCGCGGGAAACCAAAGCCAGAGGGACTACTGGTGCCACCTCTGCCAGCAGAGGAAAAATGCCTGCTGACCCCATCTCCTCCAGCAGAGGAAGAATGCCTGCTGACTCTATCTTCGCCAGCAGAGGAAGAATGACTGCTGACCCCATCTCCGCCAGCAGAGGAAGAATGACTGCTGACCCCATCTCCACCAGCAGAGGAAGAATGCCTGCTGACCCCATCTCTACCAGCAGAGGAAGAATGCCTGCTGTCCCCATCTCCACCAGCAGAGGGTGAATGCCTGCTGGTATCACTTCCCCTACCATCACCACCTGGAGGAGAGGAGCAGGTGCTTCCTCTGGCTCCATCACCTTCTCCTGCAAGTGAGGGAGGGCCACACCAGTCCCCTGCAAGTGAGGGAGAGCCGCACCAGTTCCCTGTAATAAGGGTAGACTACCTGCTGCTCCCACCTCTGCCGCCAGGAGACTACACGCCGCTCCCACCTCCGTCACCAGGAGACTACACGCCTCTGCCACCTCCACCGGCAGGAGCAGAGCAGCAGGAGCTGCCTCTGCCACCTCCACCGCCAGAAGCAGAGCAACAGGAGCTTCCTCTACCTCCACCACCTCCACCAGCAGAGGGTGAATGCCTGCTGGGTCCCCATCCACCAGCAGAGGGTGAATGCCTGCTGGGTCCCCGTCCACCAGCAGAAGGTGAATGCCTGCTGGTATAACTTCCCCCACCATCACAAGGAGAGGAGCTGGAGCTGCCTCTGCCTCCATCGCCATCAGGGGGAGAGGAGCAGGAGCTGCCTCTCCCTTCACCAGAAGGACCAGGAATAGATGCTGGCGGTCCTCAGCAGCCCTTGCATAGGCTGCTGAGGGAAGCACAGGGAAGAACCGCCCGGCCACAGTGGCCGAGAAGAGGGCCAACACCCGCATCCAGGCTTGTTCTGACTCCATGCCTCGCTTCGCTCAAGGATGCCTGTCTCGCTTCGCCTAAGGATGCCTGTCTCGCTTCGCCCAAGGATGCCTGCCTGGCATCGTCTGGGATTGCCTGCTGCTCCGCATCACCTGGGGTTGCTAGCCATTCCGCATCGCCTGGGGTTGCCAGCCGCTCCGCATCGCCTGGGGTCGCAGTCAGCTCTGCTTGGCTGCAGTGGTCAGTGTGGCCGGAGCCCCACCAGAGGGAGCTACCGGCTATGAAAAAGGGGGGAGAGGTCAAGAGACCACCTTTCCCCGCAGCAGTTTTGCTGCCGGGGATCTTGGGGGAGGTCTGGAGACCACCAACCCCAGCAGCTTTTCCGCTGCTGAACTTGCCCCGGCTGAAGGAGTCAGTCTGGGAGCTGTCAGCACGTCTGCTGACAGCCGCACCATTGGAAGCATTTCCGCTGCCAGTGGTACAGCGGGAGGAGAGATTCGCCCCACTGTCAGCATGTCTGCTGACAGCATGGCCAGTAGCAGCCTGGCTACTGACAACATTGCCGCCCATCAACCCCTTAAAGTCCCTGTTCTTGGCCCAGGACTTTGAGCAATACTTTTGGGATTTTAAGGGGGGAGGTGGCCATTGAGGCCATGTGTGCTTTGCACAAGGGGGGGGGGGGGGTATATGTGGCAAAGTTCCTGCCCCTGTGTGTATTTTGTGTTGTATGTTGTGTGTTAGTGTTGGTGTATAGGCATTGGTACACGGGATATAAACAGGTCTGTGTAACACAAGTGTTTAAATGTATATTTGTATTTAGGCACGAGGATTGCACAGGACTTCACATGCAAGTAAAAAGTAATAATATATGAGCACGGGGAATTGCACTTTATTAATTCATGTGCAGTTGTACTGCGACTCCAGTTGAATGATTGATTAGCAATCGAGTCTCGGTACAGCTGCATAAAAGCAGCATGTTTTCACTCACTCGGGGTTGTGTGTTCGGTGAGTGGAGAACAGGATTGGAGATGGAGGTAATTGTAATAATAAGTTAAAATAGAACCTCACCCTGTTTTGTATATATAGTCCATTTTGTTTGTCTTTTTGTTTTGGCTACGAGTGCCGTGTCCTGTGTCTTGTTTGTCTTACAACCTTTTATTTTCTGTCTGTCTGTTCATTATTAAATGCTGAGCGAGACTATTCGCTCAGCTTCACCAAACTCCACCTCACTGCAGCCATCTTTGTGACAGTGATATGATAATTTAATGCACACCAAGGGGTTTATCCAGCATCCAGAGGGTGGACATTAAATTCTCATATCACCCACTACCTCAAGCAGTATTCTCTATATAGTGAATGTAAACATATTTTTGATTAACGCCCAACAACAACAAAAACAATTACCCAATGCATTATTTTTTATAAGTTCTGGTGAGCACATTTTTTTTTTCCTGCCAAGAGTTCTGAAGTTTGGTCTTTACTAGGAGCTCTAACACGACTGTAACCAAAGTGAACAGTTTCCTGTGGTTTTCAGGGAACTGCATTTTCCTTCTGTGCTTTACAAGTTCTGTTTTTTTGTGGTCAGGTTTCCGTGGCAATTTTATTTTATTTTTTTTCCCCGAGAAGGCTGGAAGAAAAGATTAGGGAGCGTGTTCAAATTACACGCTTTAACATTTTTTACATACAACTATTTTGCCATTTTCATGTTCACTAGTTTGTTCAGAGGGTGTTTGTGTTTGCTAACATTTCTATGTAGCTTTTGTAAGAAGTGGCTTGCCTTCAGTCAGAATCAGTGTATTACAAGCATGTTTGTCTGGGATGGGAGATTTTTCAGGTGGCTGATTTATAGATGTTTACAGTGACTCCCTCGTGGAAATGCAGTTTGGAGTTGGCCCAAAGATTGAAGGCAGCAGGTCTGTTGCCGAGGAAGTTTCGATGTTGGAAATGTGTGTTTGTTTTGAATTTACCTGATTTTTCACTGGACGTGGAGGGCTCCGTAGAGTTTTCTTTATCAGGTACACACTGGAGAATTGTGGAGATTTGTTGATGTGTGACAGGTATTAATGAGTGCATGTTTCCCATATCACATATCTCTTGCAATGAGCCCACTGAAAAAAATTGCTCACCAGTTATATACATTGTGGCAAGGTGGGAGGGTGGAGAGAAAAGTGTGTGTGTGTGTGTGTGTGTGTGTGCACAGGTGTGAGTGGTGGTTGGCAGGGAAAAAGGGATCCCACCTTAACGAGTCCTTGCATGAAATGTGGCTGAGGCACAATTGGGTAATTGCTTATCAATTAAGCCTCAGCCACAGGGTGTAAAGCAGGCATTTGTTCTCAGTATGGGGTGGACTACCAGGGAGCTGGGCACAGAAAGAAGTGCTATGTAAAGAGATGTGATAAGAAGAAAACCAGTGAATGCTTTGCCCAGCCTGGTTAAAATAAAGAGAGACGGTTTTGTTGGGAAAACAGTTTAGCCGACCCAGCCCTTTAGTTTAGGGAAACCAAGTTTAACTTTGCACTCGTGGAAAGAGTTAGGATTTTAGTTTCATTATTTATTTTGTTTTGTGAATAATAAAATTGCTCAGAAAAAAAAGCGCTAAAATACAGTTCTCTATCTGGGTCACATATTTGAAGGGTGCAAACCCAACCTTGGCCGAACGCCTTTGCTATGATAGATAGATCGATCTCCTTAAAGAATTCCCCTTACTAAGAAGACCTTATTGTATACATCAAGTTGTGCATTCATATTATCAAATACATTACAGAATACCTAAATTTAATAAGATATTGCTTTTTTTGTTTTTCATATTTAAAACAGAGCAGTTTTTCATCAGTTACCATTAAGCCCTATATTGCTTCACAGCTTTTTCAGAAGAATCTGTTTAGTAGTGTTCATATCACACCCACATGTCCTAGAAAGATTGTAGCTTGAGGTGTGGGGTTATAGGATGGAAAACCTTTTTTCGCCAGTAAGGTTGAAATTCAGTGTTGGTTGTCCTATACTGTACATGTTCTATTAAATCCTGGAATGCTTTACAATGGAACTCCTATTCCTATCCATGTAATACTATACATGAAAGAGAGCAAAATGTTAAAGTCTTATTTATTTATTTATTTATTTATTTATTTATTTATTGTCTCCAGGGTTTTTAAGCTTTACCAAAGTAAATGTAGTATTGCAGAAGATAATGTATTTTGCTTTTATCTCGCTTTTACATGTTGTAGGCAATATCATTTGGTACGTTTTTAAGATGAGAAATGCATCCTGATTCTTATTAATTTCCCTTCACTGAAATAAGACATTATATTGGAAGTACTGGTCAATCATTATCTGTTTCACTTCCTGCCTCACATCAGTATCCAAGCATTTTTGACATCTTTGATTTGTAGAAGTGAATTGATGTGAATGCAATGTGACAGAATTGGTTTGTTATTAAGAGATAAAATCCCATCTCACAAAGGCTCGTCTGCTGAAGAGACAGAATCACACAAAAGTAATTGTGCAAGTATCATATCTCTTCAATCTTGTTCTTGCTGTTGTTGTTGTTGTTATAGCGCTTTTTATACAAAAGTATTGCAATGCACTGTACAGTGCATAGTAGAAAACAAGAACTAACTACAATACATTTGTATAGCATGTCACACATACAACTGCCACAGTCAGACCATTTAAATAAAATTTAAATAACAGTGTACATATAATAATACAAAAGAAGCAATTTTAAAGCTACATTAAAACTCAGTAAGATAAGAAAGCTATTTTATAAAAGTGCGTTTTTAGTCTTGGTCCCAGCTTCCCTGACAAACGAAAGCAGAGCATTCCATAATTTAGGAGATCTACAAGAAAAAGCCACACCTCCCGTGTTGCTTTTGTTGACCCTAGGAATACATCTTAAAATCAATTCTATACTGCACAGGGAGCCAATGTAAAGATGCCAAAACAGGGGTAATATGTTCACTTTTCCTTGTTTTAGTCAGAATTCTAGCGGTTGAATTCTGAACAAGCTGCAAGCGGGATACCACACGTTTTGGGACACCAGAAAAAAGGTGCATTACAATTCTAGATGAAACAAAGGCATGCATTAGTCTCTGCATCAGATACAGAAATAATTGGTCTAAGTTTGACTATATTTCTCAAATGGTAAAAAGATACTTTAGTAACTTCCCTAATATGAGTCTGAAATGAGAGATCAGGATCAAAGACGACCCCCAAACTCTTAATTTCTAGTTTAAGTTTTGATGAGGGACTGCAAGGGTCGAGCTCATGTAGTCCTACATTTCCTTTTAGTTGGTTCAGTGGTCCCGCTAACGTAACCTCGGTTTTATCTGAATTTAACATTAGAACATTCTGTGACATGTAATGTTGATGTAGATAATGTAGACACCCAGGCAGAAGAAATTCCTGGCTTTAGGGACAAATATAGCTGGGTATCATCAGCATAGCAATGGAAGTTCACCCCATGTCTGCGAATAATGTCACGGTACCATATATAATGAAAACAGCAAGGGACCTAGAATGGAGCCCTGTGGAACACCACAGACAACTTCTGATAATACAAACTGAAACCTATCAGAAAGATAAGATTGGAACCTGGATAGGACAAAGCCAGACAGTCCTTCTGTGCTTTCAAGACGATTCAGTAGGATGGAATGATCTACAGTATCAAAGGCAGCACTTTAATTTTGATCTTTTATTTAACATCATGTAACCATCCAGAAGCCATAATACAGTGTATCGTGACAGATTTCGAAATGTCACATGCTTCAAGTTGTCAGTTTTTCTTCTTCTTTCTTTTGTGAGTTTTCCCTATGATGTTTAAACCTTTTTTCTTTCATTATTTTTTATTTATTTTAGATATATTGCGTTAATGAGTTGTGAAGGAATGCTAATCAAAATCACTGAATGATGGACATCTACAGCAGCATAGCTTATTGACAGATCTCCAAGGTAGAAGAAAACTAACGTGGTGACGTGCATTTCAAAAATAATCCAATAAATTCATCCAGATTGTGGCAATTGTTAATGTTTTGTTTGTTTATTTTTTGTTATCAAGAAATACTACCCATCATGTCCCTTAACCCTAAAAATAAAGGGAATTTGCTCACGTAAATGTTGGCAACTAATGTCGTACAGCTATGGCCAAATAACAATGTAACATTAACATTTTGAATTACGTATCAGTTTGTAGTTTTCCATATTCTTAACAAAAAACTGACAAATTGAACAATATGGGATTTCAAAATCTATAATGAAATACTGTACTGTGGCTTCCAGTTGATTACATAATGTTAAATAAAAGATCAAAATTATATTCATATCCATCCATCCATTATCATTCCGATTCTCCTGGTGTGGGTCGCGGCATTTTGTTCATATAGTTTTTATAAATGGTCTAAAATTCTAAGTGATGGGGGAGGGAGAGGTGTTAGAGTTTGTGGATATCAAAGTTTTTAGAAGAGAAGAAAGGCAAAGTCGCCGGAAGAGATAGGTAGAACAGTAATAACTTATCAAGGGTCTAAGACCAAAACTTTACAACCGTTTTGCCCCTACCCTGTCTAACCTCCGCACACTCGTAAACCGTTTCCCCTCCTAGGTCCCCCTCATTGTCACCCTGCAACAACTTCTCTTCAATTCCGATCGGTTCTCACATGTTCAATCCAGCTTTATCTCTCCGACCACTCCTTCCTGCCCCCTCCCATTACCCGCCTCAGTCCTAGTCTCTTTCACCCCACAACCTTCTCTCGTCTCCAATGCGTCTCAGAAAATTCTATCCCCTCCCTCAAACCACTCGTATTCGCCTACACTCCCCCTCTCTCCTGGGTCCAGGGGTCTCACCACAGACTAAACTTTTATCATTAGTCCTTTTTCCTACTCCGCTGTTCTATCCAACCTAGATCTCTCTCCCACTCCCCGTCGTCCAACCCCCTCATCGAGGAGGGGGAGGGTTGAGGAGGGAGGAGAAGATAGAGAATAGTTTCCAGGGGTGGTTGGTGGAGGATTTGATTATAGATTGGAAACGGGAGCATTTAGCAGAGGAGAGAGTAGAGGTGAAGGAGGACAGGAGGGTGCGGTAGAGGTCTAGGACTGCAGGAAGGTTTGGTTCTCTTCTATTTCTTTTCAGCAGAGCGCAGTTTGGTTTCTTGCTGTGTGGAGCACAGAGGAGAGCTAGTGTTGGGGAGGGGAGGGGACAGAGGGAGGAGGTGAAGGAGGAGAAGAGGGTGGAGGTAGCAGAGTCTACAGAGAGTTGGGAGTCGATAGGAGGGAGGTGAGAGAGTGGTGGAAGCAAGGACAGAGTGGGGAGAGAGAGCAGAGGTTATGGCAGGAGGTGACAGTGGGGGTAGGTGGAGTTTGGAGAGAGGGGAGAGACAGAAAAAAAGAGATGAAATAGTAATCAGAGAGGTCCAGATAGGTGACAGAGAGGGTGGAGGGGCAGCAGGCCCTGGAGAAGGTGAGGTACAGTTGATAGCCAGCTTTGTTGTAGGAGGGCAGTTGGAGAAAAAAGTTGGAGATGAAGGAATCCAGCAGAGTGGGTGGGGTTGGAGAAATGGATATTAAAACACCTAACAGGACAGTTGAGGTAGACAGAGAGGGGAGGGAGGAGAGGAGACAGTCAAGTTCATCAAGAAAGTGAGTGAGAGGTCCAGTACAGTACATTTAGCAGGAGTTGACAGGGAGAGGTTAGTTGAACAGCTTGAAATTCAAAGGTGTTAACAAAGTGAGGAGAGGTCAGAGGGGAGAGAAAAGTGTAAGGAGGGAGAGAGGAGAAGACCAGTCCTACCTCCTCGTCCAATGAGACGCGGAGTATGGGACAGGATGTAGAGAGAGGACAGGGAAGGAGGAGTTGCAGTGTTATCAGGAGAGAGAGAGGTTTCAGTGAGAGCAAGGAAATCGAGAGAGAGGTGGGAGATGAAAAGAGATGAAATCAGCTTTGTTAGCAGAAGAGTGACAGTTCCAGAGAGAGTGGGAGAGGGGGGACAGGCAGAGGGATGAAGTTAGAGGGGTTAGGGGAACAGCTGTGGAGGGAGGACAGACATAACAGGACAGGTGAGACAGATAGGTACAGTAGTAGTGGGAGCAGGAGCGGTGGGGGGTGGGTACAGACCTGTCTAGTAGTTGGCGTCTGCCAGAGGGCTGCTATGTTCGGATTTTCTCCAACAGCCTCTCCTCGCTGGACTCCCACAGCTAGACTCCCACATCTAAACTCCCGGCTCTTTGGTAGAGAGGCTGATCGGTTGGCTGCCGCTTCATGCTGGTGCACAAATAGGCTAGCTGTCTATTATACAGGTGAATAAAAGCTGTGTGGAAACCAATCTAATTGTAAATGAACCTCTATTCAATTTAATTAAACTCACCTGGTACTAATCACAAACAGTAAATCGCCTAATTAAAACAACACCACCTTTATAATGTTACTTAAATGCAACTTATTTTAATTACTTGATGCAGGATCACTTACTTATCTTCCTCTGGTTACATGTAGACTGACCAGTAGTAGTACTGATACAGCCCGGTACTGTCTAATCTAATGGCTTTCTCCTGACCTGAGATTCCAGGCACATTGTGTTTGTATAATTTTTTGTTTGCCGGGTGATTTAAGATCGAAGGCTTTGAGATGCAGGCTTCATCTTCTGTACTCAGCTGTATTGTATAAGCAGTATTTAAACACTGTTTTTGCATTTTCTATAACAAGCATCTAGACTTCTGCGTTTTTCATACTTGCAAAATGATTTCTTTTCATGATTTTTAAATAGCAGTAAATCCATAGAGCATTGTTTTAAGAGGGAATGTTTTGTCCCTGTGGTATTGTGCTAATCCACATACTATGTTAACATTATATCAAAACCCATACATCTCAAAGATTTATATGCCTTATTAAAGTGCATTCTGTTGTCCTTAAATTTAAGCTGTGTGTTTGCAGGATTTAACATCATCTCAGGAAAAATTTTGAACAATCACTACTTTATTACAAAAGACCTACTACATTTAGAGGTAGCAGGTACAGTGATACTAAATGAATGTTTTTAGTTACTGTTAGAGAAAATCCTGAAAGGTTTAGAAGATATGTGCAATGTTACCGTTTCTGTGTCCTATGTTATCCATATCTCAGTGTTATATTTTTAAACATATTGACAACCACGTTTTAAATTACACATTTTCATTCATAAATCAAATGGGCAATTAATTTACTCTGGAGTGTTCACCAGAAGAAACAAATTCTATTGTAGTGCCAGCATTGGTGCAGGAGGAAGCATGAACTGGACACACTGAGATGTTTAGAAGAAAAAAAATCTCTCTCCTGGCGAAAGTTCCTGAGTAAAAGTTGAAAAAGTAATTCCCTAGTTTATTTACCTTTTATGCAAAAATTTAAAAAAAGAAAGTACACATATATATATATATATATATATATATATATATATATATATATATATATATATATATATATATATAATTTTTTTTTTTTTCTAATCAGAATCAAGCAATGCCAGTACATGATTTACCAGAGATACCCACCAGATTGTGCTGCCAGTGAATTATTCATCTTTGTCTCACCACTCTGGAATGTTCTGAATGTCAGTGGTTTAAACATAGCAGCAGCCATTTAGATTGAAAGAAAAGCATCTGGGAGCCCTGCCATTCCAGTTGAAATCTCCAAGAGCTGGTTGTGTTTCGTCCTTTATTGCTGAACTGCTTCCTTATCCCATGACTTCAGCTTTTAGAAGAGAGTACATTGAACTAATTGTAATCCCTTTTGAACATTTTTTTTTTAAATAAGTCCATGTAATTTAAAATATGTACTTCATTTGCATTATGTGGAGTTGCAATATCTGATCATAAACAATGCTCTCAATCGCTCAATATCCAAGTATGCCTCAATGATCAGGCCCTGTGGAGACTGACATCTTGGACCATTACCATTCATTCAGGGGCTGGGAATAATAGCAGAACAACCAGTTGTAATGCTGTTGGGCTTTACTGATCATGGTGTGGACTACAACAGCCATTCACTTGTCATAACATGAATACAAGCTAGGGAAGTAATCATTTTAAAATATTCAATACCTTGAAGGATGTCTTTATTTCTGTTATGGTGCATACTGTTTACAATACTCCCTTGTTTCACAACAAATTTAAGTTAATTCACAGTGGACAGGAAATTGCACACATACTGTACTATAATCTACACAGGGTCTTCACAAATTCACGGCCCTTAATATTTCATGTTTTGATGAGCCAAGAGAATAAAAAGGTGTGCAGTTGGACAACCTGTAATACGGTTGTCCAGCTGCTCATACAGAATGACCTTTTGGCATTTAGTCAGGGTCGTTCAGCTTCACCCTGGTGCATTCCCATGTCCTGATTGAGTTTTTATAGTTGTTCCAGTACACTGGGATGTTTCTTTTATACACATTTAAGTCATAGATATGATAGACTACATTTATATGTCATCAAGTGCACTCTGTTGGTCAACCACGTCACCTTTAAGAGTCTCCTGCAATAAAATTAATGAAGTTCATATGTCTCAGTAAAAGCATCCCGTTTTTTTTATTATGTCATTATAAAATAAATCGGTATAATATTTCCCTAATTTAAGCATCCCCTAATACTTTTGTAAGTCTGTTGACTCCTCTTTAGCTGCTGGTATCACATCACTATTTGTTTTGTGTCTTTAAAGCACGGATAATGTAATAACCCATGTTTTAGTTTGTCTATTGACCTTGACCTCCTATGCATATGGCTGCCTGGAAACGATATTGGTGGTTTTCTCAATACCATGATGGATTAAAATTAGCTGCCTGTCACATTTACATACTGTATACAGTATCTAGAGAAACTCTACTTCAATTGTGATGAAATTTGTGTGGTGCATTCTTTAGCATTGGTTTGGGATTCTCAGTGGGGGTTCTATATGGAGAGACATCTGTCTTTGAGTGTGTATGTATATCAAAGTACATACGGGAAATGAAGTACTTTGTCATGATCCTGACCACTCTACATTTGTAGTTACAGTTGTGGCAGGGGATGTTTATCCTGAGCACTGACAATATTTAATGTGAGTAAACTAATTCTGGATAACAGATTACATTTATGGTTAGAAGTTTAACTCGGTTTAATTTAGATTTTATTACGTGGCTTAAATGAACTGTAGTTAAATCTTAACTGCATATGTGATTTAAGAAAAAACAGGAACAAATGGAAAGCTTTTCTCCTGTACACACACACATATATATATCTTGAGAAAATACCAATGATTTTCAAGTGGCCCTGGAAGATCTCATTTCTCAGACTAGTTTTAGTTATGTTAACAGTGTCTGTCCGATCAGAACGTCTCATTTCTATCTCCGATGCTGCATGAAGGGATAATAATAGCACGTTTATCCTGCAGAGGAGAAGCATGTAAATAGTCTGCTTCTTTGCAGAGTCCTTCCAGATTTTTTTGGTATGATTGCCATAGAAACCACATTATGATCTTCATTACCATCTGGCTGGTTTGATAGGTTTTGTTGCATAGTTGAGCACTATTCTGGGAATAGTGTAGAATGAATTACCCATACAACAAAGATCTTAATTAATCTTGAGGGTGACAGTAGGTCCATCTTTTAAGAAAATACTATATAATGCTAGGTAATAAGGTGGCTGCACAAACAACCAAATGTGTCCCACTGTCAAATAATACTGACTGTGCAAATTAAAAACTAATTGAAGACATGCCAGATGATGGAGGTTTGCAGCTGAGAACTGCTTTACTCCTCAAATTTATTGTGAAGCATTATGCATTTTTGTAGGTACTGTAACTTTACTGTTTTAAAACTGCTGCATTTGATTGATACAGTGATTATGTTGTATTTATGTTGTTGAACTTTGAAGGGAATAGTATTAGGTTAGGTTTACGTCATTTACCCTACAGCAGGAAATTGTTTTGTGTAACCATAGAGATGCATTGGAAGCACATTTTTTGTTCACATGAAAATGGGACATCCTGAATTTTGAGGGGGATATAAAGGGTGTTTAAAAGTCCCCCCCCACCCCCACCCCCTCCGTAGTTGTACCTATGCCTGTGTCTAAATTAGCCATATTAAACAAAACTATATTACTGTTATGATAAACACCTCACTATTTGCAATATTGTTTTAAAGCAGCTGTATATTATGATTTTAGTAATCACACTTGGTTATTATATTTGTCCCTACTAGGGAAGAAATAGTCCCGAACCGACATTGTAATGCAATTTCAAACCGAACGATACCGACAAAAGATAAATCCAAAACTAAACTGAAATATTTAAATGAAAGACATTGGTAGTCTTAGCACAAAGCTGACAGCATTTCCAGGAGCTCATTGTGTACTTTTCTACATGTAGACGGGTCCTATTAAAATCTCGTAATCATTTTAACATAGTAACATAAATCAAAAGTTCTGACAAGACCTGCCTGATTGATTCTATCAGCCTTCAGCAGGAATAACTGTGGCTTCACACTTAGTCTGGGTGCTCAGATGTCTAGGGCTGTTTGCTTTTACTTTTGTTAATGAAATGTGCTGGTGCTACTACTGATACGCAGAAACTCATTTGCATAGACTACCTTAAACCTTTTAAATTTGTGTTTATGCATCCTAAGAAGTGTAAAGATGAAGCTGGAGGTTTTTGAGTTTTCTGTTAAGACAGTTTCATTTACCGGGCATGTGTTGAAATTAGTTTTGTTTGTCTGATTATGTTGTTACTGTATTCTATCAGCATGCTGTTTGAATTGAAGTCTGAGGGCCAGAGAGTCATATGTATTATAGTAATGGGTTATAGTAAACCAACATACCAATTGAGGACTTTGCGCATGCTTCTGGGGGGTGGATGGCAGCAGGCCGGAGTTCAAGCTTTAGTTTTCTGCTGACATAAATCTGTATGTTGTAGTTCTACGTAGTTGTATAATACATTCGTATGATGCAATACTTCTGTATTTGCCACAGTTCCAATTTTATTTTTTTGTAAATAAATAAAAACAACGTGTGTAATAATGGTGTGTCTCTTTCCCTAGGCTGCAGAAATTCTGTCTGTTTTTTTTTGGTTTTAAACTTTCTTTTTTGATTTTACCAAAAATGGATTGCATGTCAAAAACAGCTGAAGATTTGATTTAAATAAAAAAAAAAAACTGAAACAATTCAACTGGTTTCATTTCCTAGCCTCTCCCATTTGTGTCACACTTGCATTTTTTCATAAATCTGGAAAACTGATGTTCATTGATTACACTTGGTATTAAATTTATTTTGCCTACATTGTTGAGAGTATTACATTGTGTCAGTCCATGACATCAGTTGTCCTTCTCTGTGTCACACTTACATTTTTACAAAAGTCAGGAAAACTGCGTATTAAATGTAGATGTAACTTTATTTAGCAGAAGTTATTGAATCTGTCAGATTGTGGGGCTATATGGTGGTGTTTTTCTGTCTATATACCTGAACCTTATTTTCTTACCTCTGGGTCTTGCATACCACTTATCCAATTTTGAATAAACTTTTCTTTTCATATTTTTTATTCTGTTGTCGATCTGTTTCACGATCATCAGCTTTTTCGCTATACTGATTTAATAGATGTAAATGCATTCCACTGTGTTGCAACTGTTTTGATTTGGATTACCAGTTTAGTTTGCATCACTGTAAATGATTCAGCAAACTTTTTTTTTTTTTTTTTTTTTTTTTTTTAATCCTTAGATGAAGATCTTCCTAATCCTCCTCAGAAACAGACAGAGAAGGTGAGCAAACGCAGTGGCAGCAACCTGACAGGTAATTCAATATACTCTTTACTTTTCCTCTCCAATAAGCTAACTATTTTCTCTTTGCCAGAAACCATCCTGTATTTAAAATCCTCTTAATCTGTGCTGTCAGGCCATTTGAACTGTGTATTTTAGGGGCAAAAAGAAGATCTCCACATGGTTTAGGGTACAAAGAATCCACTTGAGAGGGCTTTACAGAGTAAGCCAATTTATATAAGATATTCTTTGCTGAACTACTTTGTAATGACTCAATTAGCTTTCATTTCTGCACAAAGGAGATTTAGCTGCATAAATTAGGTAATCATCATCGGGAAAGCGTCAGTAACAAAGGACAGTTTCTAAATACAACACACAGTCTCTGTCACACCTATAAGAATATAATATAGACATCTCTGTATACTTTGTGGTTGAGCGGAACAGACTTCTGCCACTCAGTCTGACGGCGGACAAGTAGCTACCCAAGGGACTGGCAACGTAGACGTCTCTGAAAAGGTCAACTTGACAGAGGCTCTGACAATCGACCCACAGCTCTGTCTGCTTTGATAAAAATCAGATAAGCTTAAGACCACTAATTGATCTGCAGCCTGTTTAAATGTTGGCCATGCATATCTTCATTGCATGTGATTAGCACGAAAAGCAAATGAAGACAAAGGCGAGAGATGCCTGGAAAGAAAAAAGGCTGGTGACCGCAGGATTAAACTGGAACAGGAATATAGCTTCACAGGAAAGTGAGAAAAGTAAACATTCTCCTATCTGCATCTACCTGCCTGGCAACTGGCCTGTGCTACATTTATCAGCAACAGAAATCATGTAGTTGTGTCCTAGGACTAACTGGCTCTGGTGCTTTTCATTTTCAAGCTTTTTAAAAACAAGATACTGCATTTCACCAGCTCAAGGACACACCACTTTCAATAACACCCACCCACACATCCACACACACAGGATTTGACATAAAATGTGGAGGGTATCTGCTTCTTATCAGGACTTTACACTTCCCTACAACCCAATGTCAGCAAAGGCAGAGTTTGCTATTGTATCTGAGCTGTGTCCAGGGAGGAAATGTAGTCTGGGTCATTTTCTCCATCATAGGTACCAAATTCATCACTTCAGCTCTGCTGTCAGAGAAAGGGTGGACAGGGTAATGCTGGCAGGAAGTAGCATTTCAGAGCTCTTTCTGCTGTGACATGTGGGGAGGAAATAGAGTGCTGTTTTCAGGAAGACCACCCCCCTGACAGGAAGTCCGAAACAGGTTGCTCTTAGGAGGTTTTGGGTTATACAGGAAACCCACACTGGGTCAATAAACCATGCTGCTGTTAGGAACATGAAAACACATTTGAACTTTTAGGTCAGTTATGATTATTGAAATGATGCTTGGATCTCTGCAGGCATATGTTTATTGACAGAATGATTTATTTATTTATTAGTTTAATTGATTGCCTTGATCAGAGGTGATTTAGAAACAATTTTAAAAAATGCATGTGCATAGAAAATTCTCAAACTACTCGCAGCAATAATCAAACTGCCTCTCTCTGCAATTAAGTTGCTTCTTGTTAATTGTGTATCATTTCTATTTTGTAATGCAGTGCAATAATATAGTGTGTATATTCTACATTTCTGTAACTTGTAACCTATAGTGCTTTTTTATTTTATATGTAACTGGATAACTTTTTTTTTTATGTATTCATTTATTTTTTGGGGAGGGGTGGTCATTGAAGATTTCGTGCTGCATACCCAGTGCTATCTTACCCAAAGGACAAGCCAATCCATTTCTGGGATGAAAAAGATACATACCTTTTAAAAATGTGAATCATAATATTCAGAGTGTTTTATTGTCTCCGATGATCCAGACTCTCAATATGAACTGTGATCAGGCTTTTACCCTGCTGTGAATCTCTGAATGCTTTGACTTGACTTGTACTGCAGGCTATGGTTTTAGTTCAACTGCCCAGCACTAACCTGTTTCATCCTGTAGACAGTTAACTTTGAATGTCGGTTGCCATGTAGAGCAAGAGATTGACAAAAATATTTCTGTCTTGCTGGGCACAACGTGACATGAACTTCTAACCTCACTCAAAAATGCCGGAATATTTTTCAACGCTACATTTTTTTTCCCTTGAAGAGTAATGTGCATGCATTGTGGAAGTCAATAAATACAAAATATTCAGCTTGAAAACTTTAAAAAATTGAAATATAAAAGTAATAGCAAGTTGTTTAGCACCCCCTTGAAACTATTTGCAATAGATTATGCATTTCACTGTAAATACACTGCTATGGGTCATCATTAGATGTAGGTCACCACCAATTTTAAATCATGTATTCTGTTTTATCTCAAAAGCAATTATTGTATTCATATTTTACTTTTTTTTTTTTATCTCTGACTTTTGATCTGAAAGATACGCTCTTTCATTTTATCCAGATTGCTTCATTAGTTTTGAGTTGACAGGGTGTTTTTTTTTTTTTTTTTTTTTTTTTTTTTCCTGAGCCAGCTCTTCCTGGATTAGTTTGTGTTCCAAAGAGTAGCACTTGAAGAAAAATGATCATATTTCCTTGGGTCTCTTGTTTACACAGGTGGTATTGCATAAAACTATATTCTTTTAATACTAATCTAAAAGAACAAAGCACATTACTACTGTACACATCAGCATTAAGTGATTTTTAACTTTATTTTGCCATTTTGGGATTATATTTGTTACTTTTAACATTTTCTAGAAGAGTGCAATGCAGAACAGACATTTTGAACTTGTTAAAGCTGAACAGTTCCTTATGATAATCTATGGCTTTTGGCAGTGAAAGGATTTTCTACGAATCTCTCTATCTGGAGAAAGAATGGCTTGCAGAGAAGGTAATCTGAACAATGCAGATTCTGTAGCTGACTGTACTGTTCACATCAGCGGAATTCCCACCATTGTGACGTTGAATTTTCACAAAAGAAGGAATTAGTCATTTTGATCACATCCTTTGATATGATGTTGATACTGACTACTTGTAAATTGCCATTTGCATACTTGTTTTATATACAGGGTAGTTATGAATAGGGCTTCCAGTTTTTGGCATTTGCAATATATATATATATATATATATATATATATATATATCTCGTCAGGTACTTCTCGGCACTTATTTTCAGGACCATGGCACAGGTAAAATTTGTAATTGCTCTTATCTGAAGTTGTTCTTATCCATTTATTGTACTTACTATCTGCTCTTAATTGAGAGGAATGGTAGTTCTTCACGCCAAGTTGTCAGCGATAACTGCCAGAGACTTATATACAGCAAGGATAGTTTACATGTTTTCAGGGTATTGGCACAGCAAAAGTAAATCAGCCAAAAGCACCATTTCACTTTTAATTTGTAGTTCCCAACACTCTTAGGTGAAATGTAGAAAAAGTCAATATCTGTCATACATTAAGAGAAATAAGTCACCCAAGTAAGGTAAACTTATTCTTCTTCAGCACTTTTATCCACTCATATGTATATTACAGGACATCCAAGTTTAATGACAACTAACTTGTTTTGTCAACATGGAAATGTGAAAAAACGCCAAGTTATTAAAAGTGCCCAGCCAAGTTATCAAACAATGTGAAAAAACGCCAAGTTATTAAAAGTGCCCAGCCATTTAAAGTGGAGATATCAGAAACACAAGCCAAGTTTTTCAAGAAACTATTTGGGCAACCTTTCCCAGAACAAAGTAAATAAGCACAACTTTAAAACCAATGGGGGCCAAGGTTGACGGAATTGTTTCTTCTAACTTATATAAAAAACACAAGCTAAGTTAGAAGAAACAATTGGGGCAAACTTGACCCCCATTGGTTTTACAGTTGTGCTTATTTGCTTGGTGCTGGCCAAGGTTGCTCCAATTGTTTCTTGAAATTTGGCTTGTGTTTCACTTATAACTAGGGCCCTGTGTAAATTGCAATTTCACAGGCTGTGCAGAAGTCATGAAATTACCCCAATACCACGATTTTTGTAATATTCTTAAGAAATAAAAAATTAATTATTTCATAATTATTATTTGTATTTCATACAAAAAAAAAATCACATTAATGAAACTGTTTGTGTATTTGTTACGTGTATCCGACACGTGCTGTGCTGTGATTGTCATGTGACTATATGCAATCTAGGCAGTAAAATCAAAATACTACACACTGTAAGAAGAAAATGGATGTCTCTAAAAAGGCGAAAAATGTGTCTGCAGCAGATCACGTAAAGCAGTATCCAGCAGGAGTTTACACAACGATGGAGGTAAGCTCTTCTACACATCCTGCAACGTTACTGTAGCTCACTACCGAGAATCAGATGTTGACAGGCATTTAGATTCAGGTATTAGAGAGAGAAATATCCCTCTTGATAAACTGGACAACCAAAAGTTACGTAAATTCATCAGATTGAGCGTAGCAAAAGGTGGAGTGATTCCTTCATCAGCCCAGCTGAGACATGAATGCTTACTTAAAGTTGCCGAGTATCACAAGCAGGAGATTATGGAATTGGTAAAACAGTCTGGTTGCTTGTCAGTGGTCACTGACGAGTCGACTGATGCCCAACATCAGTATGTGCTAAACACTGTATTTCTTTTGCAAGGTCTAAATGGTGAACATGCACCTGACGTTCTGGAACTGAAAGCTGTCCGTGCAGATATACTTTAGCTACAGACTGTTAATTACAACACTGTTTCACAAGCTATTGTAAAGTGGTTGAATAACTTTGATGTTGATTTTGATGATTTATCTCTATATTTGATGTTTAAACTAATGATAATAGTAATCTGTTCACATAATTACTAAAGTAGTTCTGTGCACATTCCGCGAAATATGATACTTTACCTGTGACACTGCCGTGAATTTTAAAGAAAACTGCCACTATTTTCACAGGGCCTTTCTTGTAACACATTACGGTTACGGGAATAGCAAAATTGTTCAACCTGTATTGAGGCAATGTATTGTCATTTGGATAGGACCAATGTAAACAATAGCCTAGTCTGGTGAAAGGGTTAAGATGTAGATCTGTGTAGGGTAGTGATTATGTAGTTGGAGTGAAAGTATGACTAATTAGGGTTCAAATCCTGACACACACATATATATATATATATATATATATATATATATATATATATATATATATATATATATATATATCACACACACACACAGTGCCTTGCAGACCCTTCCTATGGTGTCCCATTTTGTGAAATTACAAAAAGATGCATAAACATTTTTTTAAACTTAATATTTTATTCAAAACTTGAATGCTCAAACTGAAGACTTCTAAGGGTAAGATAAGTTAGAGTAAATGTCAGCAAAACCTAAAGAGAAAATATGTTGATTTCAAGTATTCAGACTCATCAACTCAATATTTGGTCGAAGCACCTTTGGCAGCAAATTACAGCCGCAAGTCTTTTTGGGCGAGTCTCTACCAACTTTGCACACCGGCTTGGTGCAATTTGTGCCCATTCTTTGCAGATTTGCTCAAGCTCTCAAAAGTTGCTTGGGGATTGCTTATAGCCAGCAGTTTTCAAGTCTTTCCACATATTCTCAATAGGATTCAAGTCAGGACTTTGACTGGGCCACTCAAGGACATTCACATTCTTATTCTTAAGCCACTCCAGTGTAGCTTTGGCCTTGTGCTTTGGATCATTGCTGCTGAAAAGTGAATTTTCGGCCTAGTTTTAAGTCTTTAGCAGACTGAAACAGGTTTTCCTCTAGTATTTGCCTGTATTTTGCCTGTACTTCCATTTTTCCTTCAATTCTAACAAGCTTTCCAGTCCCTGCTGAGGAGAAGCATCCCCATAGCATGCTGCTACCACCACCATGCTTGACTGTAGGGATGGTGTGTTGGGTCTGCGCCAAACGAAACGCTTGGCATTTAGACCAAAAAGTTCCAATTTGTGCATCAGTGTATGATCTAGCTTTCACGCCACAAAGTTTGTCCTTCCATTTTACAACATTTGCAAGTAGTATAGCAATAAAGTTACAGTTAACAAGTAACGAGACAAACAAGATTCTGTAAATATTGATTATGTTTTATCCCGATTGAATTGAAAGCTTTCATCTAGTTTTGAAAATTATCCAAATAAGCTTGATCCGTTCATTTGGTATATTGTCACATTTTCATGTTTAGGAAGTAGTACTCTGCGAGATGTTGTTGAATTCTCAAAATGTTTGTTTTATTTGAAACTACAGAGAATTCCTGTTAGGGGCCGGAATTCACGGCACCAAAATAATAATCCTACTTTTTAGTCTTAGCACTTTCACTGCATATTCTCTCCGGTCGCAACTCACATGCTCACTCAGTCGCACCCACAGTTTCTTATTCAAGTTCTGCGCTGGACTGTCTCCAGTCCCCAGGCTCATGCATGCCTTTATATAACCTCTCGGCATATCCCGCTGCTGTCCGGCTCATCAACCAGTCACATCCATGCTCTGCAACCCCCGAAAACAGCAACACACATTCTCCCCACTCATTCACTCGCTCCCCCTTCCCATGCTAAGTAATGGCATGACCCGTTCCCCTTACAATATATGTACCATAACAGACAGACAAGACGTACGGTTATTATTTTGGTGCTGTGAATTCCGGCCCCTGACAGGAACTCATTGTAGTGTCTAGAAAAAATCAGGTAGGACCAGGCCAGGGTGCTATTAATAGCCCCTTACTGGCCCAGGAAACTTGGTTTTCAGCTCTGATGCAGCTCCTTAGCGACCCAAACGTCACGATCTGCTCAGTCAAGCGCAGGGAACCTTATGGCATTCCGACCCATCGAGCCTACAGCTCTGGGTCTGGCCCTTGAACGGCTGCAATTAAGCCACCTGGGTCTGTCCAGTAGGGTCATTGACAGCCTGAAAAATGCCAGAGCAGCACCCACACGTTCCCAGTATGAGTACAAATGGGGCGCTTTTCAGAAGTGGTGTTTTCTTCATGGGTTTGACTCCACGATTTGTCTCATGGCAGTAATAATGCAATTTTTGCAGGACCTATTTGACAAGGGGAAATCTTCATTCCCATTAAAGGTCTATCTGGCAGGCATTCGGCCTGCCATGTCAAAATTGACTCGGTCTCCCCAGGAGCTCACTTCCTGGCAGGACAATTTTTGAAAGGAGTTCGGCAGCTTTGGCCACCTCCTGAAGGATTTTGTTTTTGCTGTAGGCTTAACATAGTGCTTGAGGCACTCATGAAGCCTCCATTTGAGTCCTTACATTCAGCTGAGCTGAAATCTTTGTCACCTTAAAGTGGCTTTCTTGCTTACAATCACCTCTGCTAAGCAAGTGAGTGAGATTTAAGCATTTTCAATTGCAAAAGACTGCTTCGTTTTTTCAGAAGCCAGGAGAAAGGTTACACTTTGTGCCAATCCTGCTTTTTTTGCCTAAAACTATCTCGGCATTCCACATCTACCAGCCTGTGGACTTGGAGGCTTTCCATCCACCTTTCAAGTCTGACAGGGAGCGACAGCTCGATATGCTCTGCCCTGTGCGGGCACTAGCTTATTAAGTTGGAGGCGGTCCAAAAGTTTTTTGTCTGTTATGGGGCTAAGTCCCATGGGCAAGCCCTGTCTAAACAGAGACTATCAAAAATGGATAACAAACAAAGTCAGAAGATTCAATTGACTGAATGTGATGCATCCCCAAAACCCTGACTTTGGAACTAGAGTGTGGAGAGTGGCTTCAGGGTCGACCCTTACAACATAACATAGAGGTGAGTTCTCCCTCATTTTTTTTTTAGCCCTAGCTACTTGTCACTGGGGTACCGAATGGTAATGAACAAGGCATACGTAACCTTGTAGCAGACCGGTCGTTCTGCAATATTGCCTTGCGACGGCTTTGGTACACTCGCCATTCGGTAATGGTTACATTTCCTACTTGATTGGGTTATTATCATAACCCTGGTTCCCTGAATTAGAAATGTGACCATTAACCTTCAAGGTTGCTGCGTACATGATTGCAGCATGTTTGAAAAATGATACTAGTACCTGTGTCTCTAGCCCTCTTCTGCTCTCGGGGCGAGCATGGCTACATTACAGGCACTTGTGCACAGCTTTGGTATTTTATTCCAAAGCTGGAAACCATGGTTATGATAATAACCCAACATTTAAGTAAGTGGCTCCCAATTTGGGCAGGAGCCCGAATTATCAAGCCTGACTTAACTCCTTGGGCTGGCCTGAATTCTAAAGTTTGAATTTGGGCTGGGAGGAAATTTCATCACTAAATGTCAATCAAAAATGTTGTAGGGGGCGGGAACATACAGTATAACAGGACAATTTTACTGGTATTAAATTCGGTGTATTTGCTACCGTGAGGGATTTGGACAGTTTTTAAATTACTGTTGTTCACTTAGCACATTCACAAAGAAAAAAATACATGCAGTATTGCATTTATATTTTTAATTCTTCTCTGACAAATGCCCTTCTTACCCGGCTGCTCAGTTTGGGAGCCCGGCCTGCTCTAAGCAGATTCTGGGTGGTGCCGTATACCTCCACTTCTTAGTGATCAGCTTGACTGTGCTCCAAGGGATATTCAATGCCTTTGAAATCTTTGTATACCCCTCCCCTGATCTGTGCCTTTCCACAACTTTATCCTGGAGATGTTTAAAAAGCTCCTTGGTCTTCATGGTAGTATCTTTGCTTTGAATGCACTACCCAGCTGTGGGACCTTACAGAGACAGGTGTATTTAATCTGAAATCATGTGAACCACTTTTATTGCACACAGATGGATTATTGTGTGAATTCTGAAGGCAATTGGTTGCACCTGAACTTATTTAGGAATGTCACAGCAAAGGGGGTGAATACTTATCTAATGAAGACTTTGCAGGTTTTTATTTTTGATTGATTTGTTTTTTGATTTGTTTTTTCACCACCCCCCCCCCCCCCCCCCCCCCCCCCCCCCATTTTTTTCACACATTGAAAGTGTTGAGTAGGTTGTGTAAATCAAAGGAAAAAAATCCCATTTAAATGCTTCAAGATTTCAGGTTGTAACACAACAAACTCTGAAAACATACAAGGGGGGTGAATACTTCCCATAGGCACTGTAGCTATGGTTCATATCATAACACAGTGGAATGGTCACAGTATCATGTAATTGTAGGATAGTATTGCCACGTGTGAAAACTTTATTGTGCTTCGAAATAATTTCAGACTGGTTTATAGACTAGCAAGCACTGGTAAAAGCAGGTGCAGGACACATTTATTTTAACAATAACAAACAAACATGTTGTTACAGACTTTATAACAAGGCTGACATAAACAGTTTTGAAATCCAGTTATCAGCAGTATGATGTAATTAACTGATTTCTGCCATTGTTATCCCTGCTATATTTCTGTAACTTGTCCTATAATTAAATTTCATCATAGTATTTAGTAATATATTCCCTCTAATATCTATGAATATACTAATTGGTCCATGTATATTTTGTCTTGAATTGAACACCTGACTGTCTGGAATTGAATTAAGATATTATATGCTCAGGTGTTCTTCATTCACTAGAAGTGAGAAAGGTCACGTGACCGAAACACACTGAGCACTTTTTGCACGTTATCAACTTTTTGCCCATTCTTCGATTAATGGGACAGTTTTTTCGCATAATCTTTATTTTGTAGTGTGTGTTTTTTTTATTTATTTTTTAATCGCTACTCTTCAATTAGCAGTGTGCAGATCATTTTGGACTTTTAACTACTTCATGCATTTGAAGATCTACCCACCTGGTTTTGCTTCTTCATTTGGACTTTGCTTTAAGGCAACCGTCTGATTGGTGGAAGTATTATTGGCTATCCAATCAAAACCACCATTAAAGCCACAATTTATTTGCCACTAAAGTTTCCCGTTATACGGTAATTATACCATTTTTACTGAATAGAAAGATTTGAAAACATTAATACGAGCATAAAGCTTTTCTTTCGGCTGCTTTTTCTTTATATATATATATATATGATTTTGTAGTGATATGGAGCTATGTATATGTACTGCGTGAAACAAATGTTAAAAAATATCTAGATGGATTTATCTTCTAAATCGCTGACAATTTGACTAATACCGCTTGCAGCGAATTCACGTCTTGACAAGTTTTTCTGGGGGAAATCTGTAGTATTTACTTCCCAGTTCACATGATAACCCGGAAAAGCATGGAAACGCTACCTTTTTCACCAACTTGAATTATTCATCAACTCAGGTTCTGGGAGAATTCATGCCAATTTGAGCGCACTCTAGTTGACTCAAGTTGACTGTCCATGGAAACGAGGTATTCGTCAAAATCGCACTCAAACATAGTGGTCCACTGTAAAAGACACTACATAAAATAGATTGATTTCATTTTATTGGAATTTACTCCTATGTACTACTGACTTTATTGTGTCTTATAACTGCTCAGCTGTAATGTGATATTTTGTAACAGCTGTAAGACACCCTGGATAAGTGCATCTGCTAAGTAGTAATAATAATAATAATAATAATAATAATAATAATAATAATAATAATAATAAATAATAATAATAATAGGTTAAAACAACTCTCCTACCCATATTCCACAGTAGAAAATGGTAAGAACTGGTATACATAAACAGCTTAAACAGTATTAACAGTATTAACAAAAATACAACAAAACACGTTCTATTCGCAGCTTGTGACACGAGAGACTAAAGCAAGCCAAATTAAGGAATTGTGGAAAACAAGCGCGGCACAGCACAGTCCGTTTGTTAACTCTGCTGAAATTAACTCTGTACATCCAACTTTAAGAAACGTCCAATTTAAAAACATCAACACTCCCTTTTCACCAACACAGTTTTAACATGAATAAAGTCTGCTTTGATTGTTGTAAGTGCAGATCTATTTTTCCAAGCTGGCAGACGTGTTATGCAGCCTAAATAATTGAAGCTGTTATGTCATTATAATTCTAAAGTAAAAATGGTTTTAGATTTTGTTTTCTTTTTTTCTTTTTTCTTTTACTTGGCCCAATTATAACATTTGATAAAAGTGGTAATTCATTTAATAAAATAGCTTTAACCATAAAATACTAATGTATGCTTTATTTTTCCAGGTAAGAAAAAAGGCAATAGATATGGTTGGCAAATCACTTGACATACAGTATGAAGCATTTGCAAATTAGTAATTTTGTATGATAATCAACCTAAAAAATACATGAACAAGCAAGGAAAGAAAAAAATGATTGAATGACTTGAGACTAATTTGCCTGTAGAATCCACCATTTCCCCTTCAAAAGTATAATTAAAATTTAAAAAAAATGAAAGTAGTGTCAGTCAAACCAGACAAAGATTTATACTATTCATAAGGATTTTAAAAAAGTGTTGCTTCAGTAGCACATACTCTCTTTAAATTATTTTCTTATATAATTATAGTAGGGTGTGTTGGTAATGGAACAGCTGGGAACTCCCTTGGAATCTGTCAGTGTCCTTTACTGCCTGCTGCTGGTCAGCACTGAACACTTGCCTGCGTCGTGTAATGATCGGGCTGGTTTCTCCATAATCCCCAAGAAGCCAATGATGCATCGCACGACTAGGGAGTGCGACAGCTTGCGATTCACGTTGAGATCCGGAAACTAGCAGAGCATTCCTAGGATAAGTTCAAATTCCAATCTTACCAGCGTGGGCTCTGATGCAGAACATGGACATGCTACTATGACAGCAAATTGATGTGTTCAGAAAAAAAAAGTACTTTTTAAATTCAGCCTTGCAAACTGTATTGGGGGGGATCTCTGACTCCCAAAAGACTTGGGTATTAATTACTTGTCTTGCCTAACAAATGAAGAGGTGCTTAAGACTTGAGCTGCCTGGAATGATCCACATACAGACTGCTGTAGAAAGCGAAGTGTGCCAAACAAGTCATCAATCAGTTAATGGTCTGAGTGACACATTTTAGCACAGCACAGTGCTACAACAAACATGAGCATGTGAGGGGAATGTATTTGATTAAAAGCCCTTCCTGTGTAGTTGTGCATGTCGCCTGCAGAGCCAGCGAAGGAGAAGCCATGCACTCTTAGAAACTCTCCCTGTCACATTTTGAAAAATGTGTAAATGTAATATTTTACGGAGAAACACAATAGGTTGTAGGAATAAAACCTACAGTGCCACTGTACAGGTAACATTTTTAGTTTAAAAAAAGAATACTATGTAAAAAAAAATTCCATACAGTAGACTTGATGAGAAAAAATAATACAGATTGTGAACAAATCTGTATTTAAAAAATAAATAAAAAATTTGCTATGCATGGTATACGATGTTATCTTCTTTTTCATGTAATAATTATTTGTTTTAATACCGAATGTTTCATAGGATTGTGTTGAAAAAAGAACATCTCATTCATATATTGACATGACCACAAAGCTGCTCTGTGCGATTAACACAGATTCACTGTTTAATTTGTTTCTGGGTAGAAGGAAGGGATTCTTGTCGCAACACAGGCCATTGGAATTAAATTTTAATGATATAAACAGTGGCTGGTTTTTATAGTGCTCTCAAATCACAGTGGGGGGGGGGGGGGGGGGGGTTAACCATGAAGAAGAAAGGCAGCAGGATTTATGTATGGTTTAAAGGTGTCTTATCCATCTGCAGGTTTTAGATCATTTAAATAGATCCCTTCTGTGTTTCTTTTATTTTGTATCATTCTTACTTTTTTAAAATTGTTTTGCTTTGTTTTAGTTAATAAAAGCACAGATTACAGCAATTACTATCAGGTGCTGTGGGACTGTGTAGCAGGGCAACACGATGAGCTGTCTTTCAAACATGGGGATGCGGTCTACATTCTGAGCAAGGTAAGACTGTGTATATTTATACCAGGGCGAACTGCAAACATTACATTGCAAACTACAGACATTTGCACATGCTTAGTTAGTACACACGTGTATGTACAGCAGATTTGTGTCTAATCTGGAGCACCATAATCCAAACTGGCCTATAATCCATGTTGTCATAATGAAAGGCATTTTGATCGCAGCGGTAAAAATCACAACCTAAGTACCATAATTCTATGTTAAGGGTGTAAAACATTTGTGCAATTTCTAGGGTTTTTTTGCATTGGTTGATGCTGATTTTTGAACTATAAATCATAAAACAAAGATTAGAAAACCAAAACCGTATGGTACAGATTACAACCAGCCCTTAATCAAATCACTAATTTGGGTTACATTAGCCAGGGTCTGCTGTATGTGGATAATATTGGTGGTGAACTGCAAAAAATATACAACAGTACAACTTTATGGAATGGTTCTATTCATGTCCTCAGAATGGGGAGATAATATTGTGGTGCAACTGTAGAAGTTAGACTAAAGATATAATAAAATAAAGATAAGTTTGTTCTTTTTTCCCCATAAAATAGCTGTTTTAGTATAGTCTGAAATCTGAGAACAGCAGACACTGTTGAAGTTCTAGCTTTCAGATTAGAGCTGTGAGGGCAGGGGGGCATCTGCATCAATTTAATAGACCATTCAAATTTGAATGACAAAAATGTTTGTTAGTCAAAGGAATAAAGAAGATGTTATAAAGAAGCCGAGACAGTAAAAAGTGCCCTGCTTTTCAACAAACTGAGTTATACCTTATTGACTTTACAATGTTTTGATGTAGTGCAAAAAATATCTATTTGGACTATGTTCAACCACCATGGCAACCACCAATACTGCCTTTGCACCTATCTGTGTGTTTTACACATTTACCTATAAACTGGAAAGAAGGAAGGTTGCAGCATTTCAGTTGAATGAAAAGAAATCTTGTAAATCGATGTTATTCCTCTCTGTCAATAAAACTTAATAGTCTGTTGTAAGGATGATATATGCAGTTCCACAATCTTCAATATGTATAATAGTTATAAATTGATATTGTCCATTATATTTGCTCCATGCCTTCGAGTGTGGTTTTGTCTCTTTCTCTCTAGATAATATAGAAAATAAAAAAGGCAGTTAGGTATCCAGCAAAATTAGTTTAGCTTTTGACACGGGCAAACTGTTATCTCAATCACAGTTTTGCAGTGAACTCTTCACCCTTGGTTCAGTCTGCTGCACAGTCATTGCATCCCATTATCTCTGTGGGACATGAACAGTATGAGCAAAGCACAAGCACTGAGCTTTTTGCATTCAACTGTACCATCTTGTGGTTATAAAGGAAAGTGCAGACAACAGTGCTGGACTTTGAGTCTAGTACAGTATGAAGGGTCCTTTTTTCATACAATATCATTATAATAACTAAGTAAAGTCATTTTTTTTTTCACTTTTCTATACACCTGCAATAGTTCAACATAATATTGAGCATATTTAAGATTTTTGAAAGAATAAATTGACTACATTTTTTTAAACCCACATGATAAACAGTTAGTATCAAAGAAAAAAAAAAAACTGTTTCAAACTGGAATTTATCGAGTGGGTTTTTAAATCCAGTTTTTTTTTTTTTTTTTTTTTTTTTTCCAGTTGACACTGTCTTTTAAAGATTTAACATTATTTTAAAATAAAATAAAATATAATTAAGGATTGGCTTTGTTTGAGTTCAGCTCTTGAGTCCATTTTATAATCTGTATGCAGCAAATATGTATGCCTGTGTATTACAATTTTTAAGCAATCCCGTCAAGAGAGCATGGATATAACTTTGAGTCCATAGCCGCTATAGTATCTCAAACTGTGCGCGTTCGATCATACATTGTATAAAAAAAGAATGATCCTTTTGTGGTAGTCATTTTACAAAGGTGTCAAAGGCTCTACCTCCGAGACCACTGGAGGTACTGACTTCATGTCAGCATGTACTGTATTCTTTTATTTGTAATGTATTAATCTAACATCCCAGTTACTTATTCAATCTGTTTGTTTACTGATATTAATTAAATTATTCATGAAACTAGATGGGGTGTCCTTAAACCTGATACAAGATCAATAAATAACGTACTTTCATAGGAGTTCAGAAATCATAAATAGATTTTATTTGCATTGTTTTTCAGTTTTTAAGCCTTTGACTAAAGGCAGCAAACCATTTTTGGTTTTTAAAAATAATTTTAATGGTTTTGCTGATTAAACTTTGCTATCTTTATTCATTTCATCAAAGTTTTTTTTTCTATTTGCTGTAAACATAATGAGGTTCTATGGAAGACTTGATGGGTTGTGCCTTCTTAAAGATCTGTGTCACAGTTACCACCAACAGTGAGATCTACAGCAGTTGTGAAGCCTGATGAGGTGTAACTATAAACTAAGCCAAGTCTGTTTGAAAGAAGATATTAGCACCAATTTGGACTTTCATAGGAAGTGTTTGGGGTGAAGGAAACTATGAAATATCGTGGTCTCATAAGCAACATCACTAATTTCTATGTGCAGTACATTTAACAAAACAGTCCTTAAGATTTAACGGAGGAGACAATTATCATTACAATTATCTACTGTGTGAAGTAATAGAAACATTTTAGGCTACATTTATTTATCGTGTGTGTATTATTTTCTATTTGTTTTTTTCCAATTAGCAGCTGTCGTTTGACCCCAAAACCTCTGGCTGAGATGTTCATTGTACCTTTTTTGTTTCAGCTAAAAATATTTGAGTTTCAAAACTAGTAGGGGGATTTGTCTATAAGCTGATCTGTGACTGCAATACATACACACCTCCAGCTAAACCAAACATTCACATTCAACATTGTTCTTGGATCCCATTAATAGAAAATATTCATACAGAATACACCATGCAATGGGGGGGGGGGGGGGGGGTGGGGTTGGGGACAGTGTTCCATAAAATTAGAAAAGAAAAGGCAGACATTGCTCTCAACAATATGGACAGTGTCCTAGCTGAGTGGAATCACAGATTTATCATGTGACTGCCGGCACCACTCCCCGTAAGTTCTGCAAATGGCATAACATTTCCCTTTTTAGATCCTGACTGCTGTACTACATACATCAATTTCCATTTGGTGTTTAAAGATGTAATAATGCAATGTCATCTGTAATGTGCAGTAGAGGTGTGCTCCGGACTAAATTTAAAACCCAATCCCTTTGAAATATTTACAGACCCGACCTGACCATCTCCACAGATATCATAATTCCAAACAAACGCTATAGAAACTAAGTGCTCTCCTTGTAAAGCCTATTCCCAATTGCCAGTTAAAACGTAAATAAATTATTTAAAAATCTTTTAGAATTCTGGAATATTTTGTTTAGAATACTATTCCACCTTCAGGTCTAGTTTTTAGGATCCATATTCAAAAGAGGGACCCTTATGCACTGATCATGCCCATATGTTTGTTAAATCTCATGGATATGTACATTCCTTCTCCAGATTTATAATGTAGTCAAGCCCGATACTTTTGCTTTATTGGTACACAGCTATACAGCAGGAATGGAGGGCCTGGTGATTCACTGGCAGAATGGCAGGTTTCTGTTCTCTTCCTTGTGCAGACTCCATTAGGGTTTCCTAAGGAGATTTTAGAAATGCCCAGACAGGCTGTGCAATATTAGCACAGATGCCGTTTCAACCCCAAGATGTTTTTGCATTCACCAACATCACACTGAGTTTTCTGACACATTTACAATAAAATGTGGACAAATTAGGTGTGGAACTTCTACATCTCTTTGAATGACACTTCTGTTCCTCTGCAGTGTCACCTCCTGTTTCCTTCGCAGTCGCCCCCCACCCCACCCCCCTTTTCTGAAGTCTCACTTCAGAGATATCAACGCTTTTCTGAAATGTATTCTCATGTCATTTTATAAATATTGCAAAATGAAACAAACAGAAGTTGATTAGCTTAAGGTTTTAACTAATTTTTCCTAAAATGTATCCACAGGGCCCAAGCTTCGCAGACACATTCCTGAGTGGGAAGGTGTGTTGACTGGGAACAACCCAGAATCATAAAAGTACTAGTTTAGAATGCTGTGGTGTGGAATTTTCACACTGATGTTGGAGTAAACATTTAAAGCCAAGTGGGTGGTAGTTCAATACTACAGTCAGTGGGGGTGGGAGAGAACCGCTGTTAACAATTACTATGTAAAAGACGGGCAATACAAAACCAGACTCATACATTTTAAAGAGTCATAATTATCACCCCTTGCTGAACAGCTACTTTAAAATAGCCTCTGCTTTGCTAAGGTACAGCTGCAGAAAATCTAGAATAACAATGAACTGTTTTTTTTTTTTTTTTACATTTGACATGCTTTTAGTAATATTACTTTTATAAAACATTTTCTGACTGGATTGTCAACACAGCATCAGACCAAATCAAATGAGTTTAATTCTTTTAGGCTGTGCCAGCTCCTGGGGAGAAAAGTAAAATAATGTTGTGCTTATTCACATTATGCTATAAATAAGTACATAGTCTATGGTTTTACTGGCACTGCTTGTAAATGTGTGTGTGTGTGTGGACAGGTATTACTGCAATGTGTGGACAAAATTTGAGAAAATGTCCCCAGGAAGATAGTAACTCCTGAAAAAACGATGTTGTGGGACATCCCCACTTTGTAAAACACCTTTTTAAGAACTGAATTTGCCTTTAAAAAAAAAAAATAAATAATAAAATGTGCCAAAATATTTTGTTTGTTGTCGACCTTGTGTGGAGTTTTGTCTGACGAGTTATACTAAATAAAAATATTAAATAAATATAATTTAAAAAAATGAGTCGATGAGAAGTCGCCACAAATACAGGAATGTTAACGTGTGGGTTTCAATGCTGTGATTAACCAAAAAAATTAATTAATTAAAAAAAAGAGGATTTTAATTTAGTCCCGAGGGTTTTTTTTTTGTTGTTGATTTTGTTTTGTTTTTTTCTTGTTTTTGGCCTTCTGAGACAAATGTGCCTCCTTTTCACACACAACCACCTCATTTTAGCTCCTAATTCAGCCAATGTCCTGCATGTACACACCACAATCCCACACTACACACAGAGTACAGCTTGTGGATTTCCTCTACAACTGTCAGGAACACCCCCCTTTTTTATTAATTGATGTCCTCTAAATGTATTTATTAGTATTTCCAACAGATGTACTTTACCTTTTGGTTCAGTCATCATTTTTGTAGTGTTTTCTTGGAAGTGCTGTGTATCCCCAGATATCTGTAGCACTACTGCATGCAGATCTTTGTGTTAGCGATTATCTAACCTCGTCAGACTGTGACTGCAGGCCTCTTTGCAATGATAACTGAATAACCGCATAATGCAGCCTTGTAGTGAATGATTAATAGAAAATAATTGCATATCCTACAAAGGGATGTAATATGTCTTATAAATCGACTCCGACAGTTTCCTGTAGATTAAAGGGCTCTTCGTTATGTTATCAGCTTAACCGTTGTTCTGCAATTCTGATGCATACGCAGTTCAGTAGATGTTAAAGGCTGTTCGCAGTGAGAGATGCCAGATGGCTGACATGTACCTGCATTTCTATACATACTGTGCCTGCAGATGAGGCTGGTTTTCAGTGTGCTGCTCTAATGATGTGCTCGTTACTCGTTTTCACTGAAAAACACAATCATTCTGGTCTCTGGACACAACTAGGTAATGAAGTGTTGGAAGCATATGTAATGTATACATTTTAAATGTAAATGTCAAGTTTGATAACTTTCCAAAGGTAAAGTGTTACCACATGAATTAATTAGTGTAAACCTGACAGGCTTCTGTTTCCTTAATTGCAAACAAATGAAAAAGAACTAAGTGCATTTTTAGTTTGATTAATTATCTGACTGTTTTCAAAGAATGGCTTACACAGTAATGTGTTTCATATGCTGCTTTTGCTGTGATAAAAGCACTAGTTATTTACTTTCTCTAAGTTGTAGATTACAAAAGCTTTTTTTTTTTTTTTAAGTAATTGATGTTTAATAATTGTAGCTATTTTCTATCAGAAAACAAAGATTGTATGATTAACTTATGACCATATTGTTGAAAGACTAGAATTAAAATAATAACTATCATTATTAAAAAACACCTGCAATTATTACAGAATTTACTATTTAAAATTATCTGCATTAGATTTAGTAGTATAACTGGTTTAATTTGAATATGTTGCTCTCGAGGCTCGTGCAGAGAATAGTAATGATAAAGCCAAAGGTTCAGTGTGGCGAGTCTGTCTTGTGTGCCTGACTGCAAAGGATCCATTAATTAGCTACAGTATCTGCTTTGCCAGCGACACGCTAGAACCTTTCTGCCTGTGGTTAACTATGGGAATACTGCTCGGGTTTATATTGTACTGTGCAGGAGCTGTACTAATGAGAAAAGACTAGTGCACATTTATTTTGTAATTAGAGAAGCTATGTTTTAATAGAGCTTTAAATATGCTAATAAATAGTAATAATATTTTGTTAGTTTTATTCTTTTTTTTATTCTTCAAGCAAAATAACTTTATTCTTTTGCAAATGCACGTTTTTTTTTGTTTTTTTAATAGTTATTGTTTGTTAGTGTGATGGTGAGTTATTTTGTTCGTGTTCAGTCCAGAGCAGGATTTCTTCACACTCGTCTTGGCATAAACAGTTCACTAATCTGTTCTTCATTACGGCTTCAGTCATATTGACCTTGACAGGATTGCAGTTACCCTGACAAACAGGTGCTATTAATTTCCATGATATCTGCTTCAACCCATTACATGTTATAGTATCTGAAGGCCAAACAGGCTTTAGTTTATTTTCAGTTTTACTTGTGAACACTATTTCTAAACTTAGCACACCAATAATATTGTAAAGCTTAAAACAATAAATAGCTACAACTGAATTTTGCGAAAATGTACTTTTCAAATACTATACTGTAATCATGTTAGAAATTTTTGTTAGAAATGTTAATTTGTACATTTACTAAACGTATTCTTCTTGAATCAAGGTTATACTCTTAACCACAATGAATAATAAGGTCCTTTAGGGAATTCACTTTATGTATTTTTTAGTGGTTTTCCTAAAACTCATTCGCTTTTAATTTAGGAGTATCACAATTTTGGCTTGTGGATCGGAGAAATAAAAGGAAGTATTGGCATAGTGCCAAAGAAATACTTAATAGAGATGTGTAATCTTTAAGAGCCTCGGAGTAAGTATGTTTGTTTAAATCCAATCTAGTACTATTGCAATATATAATTAAACATTGATTCTTTCTTTTTAGCAAAGGGCAATCTGTATATATCAGATATATGACTGAACTGTATATATGTATGTAAGTATGTGTGTGTGTGTGTGTGTGTGTGGTGTGTGTGTGTGTGTATCGTATCGATTATATATTATATCATATATAGATATAAATATAATTATATATATACATATATATATTATATATGCACACAACAACGAGCACATATATTATACAAATATATAGATTATAATCTGTAGTTATTGATAATATATATATATAACTGTTGCCCTTCTAACTTCTGTTTTTCTTATCTAAGGTCATCTACCATCAAGTAACTTGTATGTTCCAGTCCAATTATGCCATTACTTATAACTGCATTTAAAGCTGATTTGTAAGCTTGCAATAACATTTCCCCATTTAAAAATAAATTAATAAATATGTACATACATTTTTATATTGGCACTGCATTTTAGGGTTTATGAATAATCATATGAGTGTCTTTCTAAACTAAATTATATATTTATTATATCATTTATTATGTATTTAAACTAACACAAGGTGGCAGCAGAGACCACACACAGCTGGTGTAACTAACCAAGGTTGGCAGCATAGACCACACACAAGTTTGTTGGTTGTGACTCGCCCCCCCCCCTCCCCCCCCCCCCCCCCCCCCCCCCCCCCCCCCCCCCCCCCCTCTTGGTTCTGTTGTAATTATGCCTCATTCATGGAATGTTGTTGTTGTTGTTGTTGTTATTCATCCAGGAGAGGGGGCTCCCGCTTGCAAAAATACATATTTACAAGTTTTCAAAATTATTCTTTCAATAAAACAATACATTCATGACACCTTTCTGCCATTCTCTGACTCTTGTTTCTAATTTGTCCCTTTGTTAGCCATGCCAAATTCAAAGAAAACACACGGCAGGGAAATCCTACAAATGTAGTACAGTAATATCCCTCTTGCAGGTTTGATACCTGTATCCCTCAACCAGTGTGTGTTTTTGCCTTTCTTTGTTTAATGTCAGTCTTGAGAAATATGCATATTACTAATTAATTTCTGTGTGTTTCATTTGATTACAGTCGAGTAGATACTATTTATGCAGGTAGCATTAACAATATATCTAAGATTACATTTGTTAGTGATTTGGTACTAAAATAACAAGCTGAAATTTAAATGTAATTACATGAACAAGGCATGGGTAATACATTTGTATTGTTTGATTTGTATAATGAATCATTTTACTCTTTCAGCATAAATATTTGAATGATATTATTTCTTAGAGTGGATTCTAGAGATCATTCTAACCCAGTAAAGACGGTAAGGAACAACACTTGCCTCTGTTATTTTTGTGCACCCAGAATCTTATCAGTAAATCTTATAATAACGTTCCACCCTGCAAATTTTTAAGGTTCAAATAAAGTGTAATTGTTTGCAAACTGTTACGAAGCTAATAATTCAACAGCCTGCTGTGTAGCTAATGAAATTACTTTATGATTAATTTGGAAAATAGATTGTTGATTGTAGTAATTAAACAGAACAAGGTGAAGTAAATTATTATAATGCCATCTGGCCCACTAAACTGAAACAGAATAAATTCATTGGTGCTGAGAAGCATGTTTATTTAGGGGAACAAAGATATTGTAATAGTACTGAAGCAATGTTTATGGTGGGCTTACTGTACTATCCTGCTTAAGAGAGGGAGTAGTGTGGTGTGGTTACATATGAAAACTGTTTGCGGTTTTATTTATTATTATTTGTTTACAGCACTTGCTGTGGGTAGTATTTTTATGTTGGGCATAATGCCAAGTTAGTTTTGATGAATACTAGTTTTAACACAACAAAGTATTTATGTGTTTTGAATGTGCCAAATCATCAACTGTTCAACAGAAAAGATTGCCTTCACTGCTGTTAGTAATTGTATTGTTAGTATGTATTTCTTAAAAATAAACACCTTTGACAAATGGTAAATTACTAATAGAAAACCCAACCCTTTTCATCACATTATTTAAACACAGCAGTAGCCTGGAGACCCCAAAGTGTTGAGCCAGCATTAGCAGCTTATGTAGTTACAAACTAAACCAAGTGTAGAATTTTCTAAATCGGGAAAGCTAATATTTCCATTTTCCATTTCTGTTTAGCAATGCGTTTTTCTTTTTTACCCTGAGATCAACAGGCAGATCCATGTGACTGGTCCTTTGTTTTTGGTTTAAATTTCTAAACCTATAAACAAGGCCCTTTACAAAATGAGCTCCACAGTGTGCTGCAATATTTTGAAATGAAGTGTAACATAATTTGTTCAAAATAAATTGTTAGCTTCATAAAGCATGTTTTACATTCAATGTCTTTTTTTTTCCAAACTCTTCATCATTTTGACAAGAGTAATTTGTGTTGTTATAATTTTACACTTTAGTTCAATGAGAGAAGGGTACTTTGGTATCAGGTTGTTGCTGTCAGTGATATATCATGAACAATAGTGCACCAAATGGCTATTTGTTCCATATAGTATTTTTCCTAAATGTTTTTTTTTTTTTTCCTGGTTTATTTTGCTTGACAAAGGGAAATCCTGTTTGTGCAGTTTGTTCAATGTCCATATCCAAAAGCTCTACTTTTAATGCCAAAGTCTGAACAGAATAAGTCAATATTTTTATTTTGAATTAGATCAAGAGAATAAGAGAACATGCATTAAAGTAAACTACTACAAAAAACACAGTTTTTTATTTAACCTCAAGACATTTATTTAATCTTATATAATCTTATGATTCTTTAGCGTGCAGTGTATTCTAGATTTCTTAAGGTGCAAGGGTCTAGACGTACTTTGCTTTGTTGTACTGAATAGACTTTAAGCCAGGCACATGAAGGCAGGAAATCAGCTAGACAACCCCAATAAAGCTGAAGCAGCTCATTGTATTGTGTACATCATTTGCTAATAGGGTACTGGGAATAATGACCCCATGCATACATTTACACTAATCGTATATACATGCAGGTTTATAATAAATCTGCCTGCTTTCATATTCAGAGTTTTCTATTAGTGGCTCCCTAAGTTAGGTGTATACAAAATCTCCTCTTGATTTTAGTCAAGCAACAGTGGTGTCAGAATATTTAGCAGGAAAAAAACAAAACAATTGCACAGCGAAGAGGAAATGTGACTGTGTTTTTTTGTTTGTTTGTTTTTCCCCCTCAGTGTGTCTTTTTAATGAACTCACAAGCACATTTGGAAATCAGGTTACTGCCAATAAATGTACTCTGGGGTAATTTAACCACGATGTCCAGGGTATGTAAATATCGGATTATTGCACCTGCATTGTCAGTACAATAGCTTTGCAACAGAGCGGCTTCCTGCAACGCACTGATGAGCAATGTGTTAGGGGAGAAAAAATAGTTCAACCTTTTTTTTGTGTGTGTGCATGTTTTGTATGGGTAGATAATCAAAATATATTATTTTTGTTCATTAATATTTTATTGAATGAACGCTATAAAAATGGTGAGCCTGAAGCTGTGAACACCGTAGTAGCCCAGTACTATAGTATTCACAAGTCATAATGATACTATTGAAAAAAGGGGGATAAAAAGGCAAGCATGTTCATTTGTATTCCAGAGAGCGAACAGTAACCCAAAGCATCCCTGTGGCTTCAGCTTGTGGTGCTGATCATCTGTTCCTTCTACAGGAGGCTCCGTTCTCAGAGCAGAGAGGAAAGTTAACCCCTTCACTGCTGCATGTAGTCCTGCAGTAACCTGGGGTGTGCCTGCACTTTATTTAGGAATGTCTGTTACTGTAGGTTGTAGTTCTCCTGTGAGTTAATATGTGGTGGTGTATAAACTGATTTATTTGTCAAGTTCCATCGTATTTACCAACTAGAGCTTGTGACTTTAATATGGTATATATTCCATGTTTAATTTTAGCTTAACAATGCTGGTTTGTTACTACTATAAACCACATACAAACATATATTGTGTTCTAAGGTTAGGTTGCCTTTTTTATGAAGGTAAATATTCTGCAGCTTAAAATATAGTGGCTTATTTATCTGAATAGATAATATGGGGGAAAAGGGAGAAAAAACACAGCTTAGTCACAAAAAAATGCCATGCTTTGCTGAAGTAATCAGCACAAAATTGATTTGGGAAAGGGAGCTAAGTTTGTGCCAAACAGATGGCACACCCTGCTGTGTCTTTGATTGAAAAAGAAAGGTAGCATTTGCAACCATGCCGAAGAGATGGCGATCAGCGAAACAAATTGGTCTCCGAAGTGCAGCCTCACTGGATTCAAACCACACTGCAGGGTAGGAGAAGCTGCTTCTCATCACAGTGGTGCATTTTGCTTCTTGTTGGTTATGAAAAAAACCCCTGGAATTTGTCAAATTTCAGAGGGTAAATGTGGGCAAAGTTACAATTCCTGTGCAATTATGTTGACTGCAATATTTAACAAAACAATTTCATAACATAGATTATAGCAAGTCTTTAGATGAAGAAAAATGTAATGCTGTTTTTTAAATAAAAGCTAAGCTGTATGCCAAGTATTCACAAAGGTGCAATTGGAGCAAGATGGGTTTTATTACAGACATTTCCACAAGCCTCTATTCTGCCTGCAGTACAAACATGGCAGGGTGAGAATGTTTTTCTCAGCTGGCAGCCTGATTCCGCTTCAGTTAAGACAAGGTACAGATATGTCCTTTGGGTGACATTCAAAACTCGATATAAATCCTCTGCTTTATGAGACTGCAGTGCAATAAATTACTTAGCCTAATTGTAGATGTAATGAATTACCATAATTAGTCATGGGCTACATTAAATTAATCAGCATGGTACATTATTTTGCTAAATTACATCCTTGCCTTCTGAAGCCACCAGTACAGCAATTGGTGTTTCTTCCAATAGGGGAATGATGCCATAACGAGAAACGTTTCTGCTCTAGAAGGGTGACAGGATATGCATTTTGATGGGAGACAGGAAGGCTCGGAGGCTTGTGCCTGAGGTGTCTTTGCTTGCTCATGATACTACAGGAGAGCACTGGGTTGTGTTTCTTCTAGGTTGTTGAAGATTCTTTTCACATTAAAGAAAAAAAAGAGTCTTAAAGGAGGCTTCTAATGCTGCTCTCATAGCAACCAATGTGCTGCCGCTACGGTGGCTGAAACAGCAACTACCACAGGAAAGGTTTGTTAGTCGAATGCACTCTATTCATTGTTGCAAGAGCCAGTCACGTTTATAACGATCAAGGACTATGTCCAATTACAGCCAGTCAAATGTAAATATATGTCTTTAAACACATATTGCTGTTTACAGGATCTTGTCAGATAGTACAGCACATGCTGATTTGCTTAAATGCAAAACTGTACTGCCCTGTTAAAATGTGCCAAACTTTTACTGGGGAATATAATTCAATCCCACAGTGCATGCAATTATAGTAATGTAAAATAAATAGAGTATACTTATAGTGATTACTGATGTGGTTTCAACGACAGATTTTATGACTACCTGTAAAATATGTGAGTCGTTTCCAAATGCATTGCTGGGCACCTTCAGTATGATCCTTCATAAAGCAATCTGCCAGGACTTTGGAGCAATTGCCATTTTATTTAACCATCCCATCAAGTACCTCCAAATGCATCTATCATTTTTTTACTTAAGGTTGAAATGCTCACAAAGTTCAAATCCTGTTAATCCAATAGAAAAAAAAATCCACATAATTAGTCCATTTGGTGGATCATCACATATATTTTATTTATTTATCACTTAAACCCCCATTCTAACTCCATTTGTTTATTTAATTTGGCGCACCTGTGAATTACAAAATGCATGGGGATGCAGAGAAGGGGCTGTGTGTTGATGTGTGTTGGTGATTTTATCGTCTCCTGGTGGGAGCTGGTTAATTAGCGCTAGGAGGTGTTGGAGTCAGCTTATTGCACATATTGTTTTCCAGCTGCAGTTGAGATTGCCAACTTTCTACTGGCCTGACCCTGTTCTGATAATCGGCAGTAAAGATGGCAAAGGGCTTGTTCTGTTGGGTTTGTGCTGTCACATGAACCTGGGCTGAGGGATTAATGGCCTGATGTGAAATCTCTGTCCGTTGTCTTTTAGGGACATAAACACAGTGAGGAGAAACAGTCTAACGCTCTCCACTAAAAGGTCTTCAAAGAGAAAAAAAAAAGCCCTTGGCAGCATTGTAAGAGAGTGGCATCTTAGACACATTGCCTCTGTATGAAAAAAACCCACAATGCTAAGGATCTCTCCAGACATTAGGTGTGCTAAAAGATTCATCATTACCTGCAGTCACAAAATACATCTGTGATACTTCCCATTATAATAATCCATGCTCCACATTGTATTGCAGATATAGATAGGTTCCTAGGTGTTACAAGCAGTGCACCACTGAGCTACCCAATTGCAGAAATGCATTGATACAAGAGTATAGATTAAGAGTATTTTAGGTTCTTGGAGAGCATGTATTTATAATTATTTATAAGAATAAGTGCATCAATATCATATCTTAACATATCTTTTAAAAATATCAGTTCAATTATTTGAATACTAAAAATATCATTATAATCAAAGATAAAACAGCAACACATTTTAGAGACGATGCTTTCAGCCTTAGTTTCATATCCATATCTATTGTAGTGTGTCAATGAGGTTTGTTGTTGGAATATGTTACCCGGTCTAGAAAGGCAATGTCATGTTAATAATTGTGATGATCCCCTGGTAAATGAGTCCCTGTTTAAGTGAGTGAGATTGCATGTGCAGTTAGGAAGGTTACAGTTGATGTTACACCAGTGATCAGGTTGGAATCCTGCCTGTCGGAGGGGAAGGCTATAAACACAACATACCATCCGGGGGAAAGAGAGTTGAGGGAGTCCTGATACCACATGGTGGTGCGCAGGCTTATTAGTAGAGAGAAAGTGCTGTGTAATATGCAGCTTGCCCGCACAGCTTTGTTTTAGGGCAGAAAACTGTTTCCTTCTATGTTGTCCTTGCACTGCACTGACAGAGACACTATTATCTCTCTAAAACTCTATTCTGTTAAAACCAAGCTGCATTTAATTATTGCAGTACCAATAATTGGAAGAGTCTATAATAAAAAAAAAAAAAAGAAAAACGATGGTTCTGTAACATTTGTTGAAAGCTTTCAATATCTTATGATAAAGCATTTAAAACACAATTTTCCATCATATGATTACTAAAATTGCTGTGAAAATATTATTCTGTGATGTTTAAAAGCTTCATCACCCTTAAGTACAGTAGTCTCCACGTGTAGGAACACTTCGGCTAAGAGAACATCCTTGTGGTGAAACGGAAATCTCCCCATTATAAATGTTCTAACTAAAGGAACAGGAACTTTGCTTTAAAGAATACCTTTTTGGCACTGTGTTTGTGGAGGAAAATGGAGAGGATGGAAGAGGGTCAATGGTATCTGCACCTCCACCACCAGAGGGAGACTACCTGCTGTGCCCACCTCCACCACCAGAGGGAGAGTGCCTGACTGCCCACCAGAGGAGCTGGAACTACCTCCTGAGGGTCCACTCCTGTCGTCGCATCCCGAGGGTCATGGCCTGCCATCGCATCCCGAGGGACCGCTCCTGCCTTGTCCTGCACTGCCTAGGGCTGTCATCGCCCGGGGATGCCTGTTTGTCACCACCCTTGGCTGCCTGTCCCACACCGCCTGGTGGTCTTTCAGTTTAAGTAGCACTATGCTGCTCAGCTGTAGCTGTACTACTGGCTGGTAAAGCAGCACGCTTTACCTGTTAAGTGTAGAATCCCTGCTGTAATAAACCGTGGTATTCAAGAACCTGAAACCCGGTGTGAGCCTGCCTTCATTTCCACACAACGCTACAACCGTGTATAGAAGTGAGATAATAAAACGCACGCCGTGGAAGGTTGAAGGGAACAAGTTGAAAAAGCAATTCCACCACAGCAAAGAGTGAGTAGTCTCCTGGAGAGGCTGGAGGAGCTGGTCGCTGAGCTGAGGGACACAAGCGAGTTGTGGATGGACACCACGAGGGCCAAGAACTCCTGCCAAGGCTGCAGCAAGGAGAGGATCCTGACCTTCGGCCCATCATACAGTGGATGGTGGGCCAGTGGCGGCACCCCTGGGAAGAAGTGGCATTTCAGTCCCCAGCGACAAAAGGCCTGTGGTTGCAGTGGTCTGGACTGGACATTCTCACTGGGGTTCTGCAGCCCCAATGGAATGAGCCAGCTACAGGAGAGGGGAAGTAGCAGGTGGTGGTCCCCCTGGCACCGGGCACTTTGGGTTCACTAAAACAATAGTGTTCTACTGGGGATAGTGCAGGCAAGCTGTGGAGGACTACTGCCAGGGCTGCGACAACTACACTACCCACTAAGGACCCACGGATCGGTCACACCACTCAGACAAGAGGAACTGATATGTCCTGGTAGCCCTTGACTACTTTATAAAGTGCTGTGCGCTGCTTGACCAAGAGGTGGACTGTGGCTGAATCACTGCTGGAGGGGTTCTGCGAATCAAAGTTCTTCACAGGGATGTGCCAACGGCTGGACATTTGCAAGAGGCGGACGACCCCCCTTCACCCGCAGAGCGATAACTTGGTCAAGCGGTTCAACCGCACGCTAGTAGTCCAGCTAGCCATTACCACCACCACTCACCAAAGCAACTGGGGCACCTTTTGCCCTTCGTCCTCCTGGCCTGCCACTCCGCAGTACAGGACTCCATCTCCTGCACCCCCTCGCTCTTGATATTGGGCCGGGAACTTCGCACCCCTGCCAAGATGGTGTTCGGCCGGCCGCCAGACCCCTCCGCTGAACCACCCGGACCGGCGTATGCCAGCCTGCTACAGGACAGCCTGGAGTTGGCCAACGGCTTCACCAGGAACCAGTTGCAGGCTGTTGGCAAAAGAGAAACTTCAACACCAGGATACGAGGGAGGCTCTTCACTGTGGGGGAGCTGGTCTGGGTTTACAGCCCCCAACAGAAGCGGGGTCGCTGCCCCAAGCTGGACAGCCACATTGGAGAGGTCATATATAGGATCCAGCTACCACCCAGAGGATGGCAGGTGGTTCTCCACCAGGATCATCTCACTCCCTACAGGGACTGGACCCTGTGTAGCCTGCCACAGCAGAACCTGCCTCCCCCTTACCTGACAGTCCTGCTCTGCCACCTTTCAGTCCTGGCCCTGCCCGAGTCCCCCTCCACCTGGACTCGACAGAACTGCAGGTGCAGGGAGCCCTGGGCTACCTGGACATAGACACAAATGCAGACCCCCCATTGTTTTGGGGACTTTGTTGGTCCCCTCGGGGCTGAGGGACATTAAGGGGGAGCTTTGTAACAACCCTTGGTCTGCTGTAACAGCATTCGGGAAGGTTCTGTGACCCAGTCAAAGGTTTAACTGCAGCAGGTGCTCACGGACATCAGAGATGGGAGAATCGCCACCAATCAGAAGCTCAGCTTGCCGCATGAGTGGGACCTGGTTGCAACACTGTTGTCACAAATTTGTGGATAAAATGTTTCAACAATCAAGGGATCAATAGCGGGAAGCCGTGCATGCTAGGGATTTGTGGCTGGTGCACCAGGGCATGGCTTGGACACCTGTACCACTGGCTTTTAAAGCAGCACACTTTACCTGTTAAGTGTAGACTCCCTGCTGCACCTGAGAACATGAAAACCTGGTGTGAGTCTTTCTCTATTTTAGTGCTGGGACAAATATCTGAATATTCAAATTAATATTTTTTCATATGTATTCAGATACAAAAATCAGATGTTTGTATTTGCTAGAAATGACAAAACTACCTTGCACTTATTTACCGTCTCACCAGAATTTGTGCAACAGTTTCAAAAAATGTCAAGTGAAAAAGAGCTTCATGTGATATGTGATATTAATATATATATATATATATATATATATATATATATATATATATATATATATAACACAGAATCAACACAGAAGCTCTGAGCCTCTATTTAAAAGTTTTAGACAGCAAAAAGTAAACAAACCAGATTATGCATGCACATGCATAGTGATCCCTATGGAAAGCCATCTGGGACAAAAATGTGTTGTGCTGCTTTAGAGCGAGCCAGAATCTCATGGGACAGAAAAAAGGCGAGCACGTCATTCTGAAATGCCTCACTTATATGGTACCCATCTTGCTGTAAATGTTGTGTAGACATTTTTGTTTTATTTTCAGTGTTAAAGTTAAATTTCAGTTTTCATTTGCTTGTTCAGCTACAAAAAGGACCAGTAAACCTCATGTTATTTATGAAAATGTGTCGATGGCCACCGTTTACTGTGAAGAAACGGCAATGGCAAGGAATGAAAAAAAGAATAGAAGAATAAAATGCGTCGTCAACTTTATGTACTATTTATTTCGGGAATAAACAAAACAACATTTAACTTGAACTGCTATTTGACATCCTTTGTCTTGTAGTTAATTCACTGTGGTAAAGTAAGTCCTACACAACACATTCTTTACTCCTGGGATATTTTTCTATTTTAACGTGTTACATAAAGTCTCACACACAGGAGCCACAGCCACGCCCCCTGCTGCTATGCTGTCTCTGCCTGCATTCAGAGCAATATAATGGCTTGTATTACTTTTTGAAAAACGAACGAATAGCTGAACAAATATTTAAATTGAGAGAATATCCGAATGAAAATTCTGTGTTTGTCCCTGCACAGCTTTATTTCCACGCAACGCTACAATATAATAAAATAGATGCACATGGCGTGCTTGTGCTGATTAGTAACTGTGAGTAAGCTGGTGGTAGAGAACGAGGAATCCCCCTCCAATGAAGAGTTAAATAGTTCAGGATCCATTTCTTACCAAATACAAATTGAAGTGGATAACCGTGCTGATTTACTGCAGGCGAGAGATAGCTTGCATGCAGAGGTTACAGCAAGAGCTGGAAGAGGAGGAGGGTTGGACAGTGGTACTCTTAGATGGGCCATCTGTGGGACTGGAAGTCTGCCCTGCTTCTGTAGGCACGTTAACTAAATGAAAGCTAACAAAATAGATGTTCAGAAACCAGACAGTTGCAGTGTACTTTAAAGCTTGAAGCTGGACATTGTTAATATTGGAATCTCCTTTTTTTGTGTGATTTGTATGCTGTTTCTGTACATCGTTTTGAATTGATGAAAGGTACTTTTTATGTTACCTTTAAAAATGTAATATTTGGTCACAGACTGAATTAGTAGAACAAGACAGATAGGATCCTACAGTTATGTCACTCGCCCATTTCACACAATTTTAGTATATGATACTTACCTTTAGATTTAGGGTTAGGATTAGTGTTGACTTGGGATTTTTTTTTATGAATATCACTAGTTTACTGCTGTTTCTTACACTGTACTAGGTTTTGTTGACCCATCATAACCATCTTACCTAACCAAGCAAACAGATAAAAAAAAACAACACAAAATGACGGCCTAAGTAAGTAAGTCTTTATTTGCCACCAACTGCAGGTTCTTCCAGATCAGAGCAGGTTCCATCATTTACAGTGAGTGTATACAGAGATTGCAGAGATCAGATTGACAGATAAGTCCATTTACATTACAAGTTTTCTTTCAGGGCTGAACTTGCATTTACTGTACATTAGTGCACTAATATATTTTTGCTTCTCAACTCCCAAATGCATAATCATAGTTTAATGTCACGTTTGTGACAGTAGATACATGCAATAATCCCTCATTTGTACATTTAAACATTGACTTCCTTTTCTTTACTTCAAGTCCTATTTACTTATGCTGTAGTTACTTTTTTCAGACCATTTATAAAAATTTGGGGGGGACAGTACAAGGGGGCGTGATACTGAGCTGCACAAGTGGGTCTGGCTTGATGGATCAAACCTCATGCAGCACAGACAGCTTTGGCAGGAGAACAGGTGAATCGATCAATGTGAATAATGTGAAATTAAAGCAAGGAGAGGGGTGTACTGCTAAATGTTGGTATCATGTTGCACAAACAGTGGAATGGTAGGTAAACGAATGCTGTAACTAACAGAATCATACAGGCACTGGTCCTCTCCATGTCTGTGGTACTTCCAGCAGCTCCTAGGGAGTTAGGTGTTGGTGTGCAGGCTTACCTCGTCAGTTCTCGAAGAGTAAGGTCTTGCACAGAGCACCACATTCTACAGGATTAGGTGTGATGGCACTCAACTATTTCTGTTAAACTGTGATGCTGTCTGCTTTGTGTTACACAGACACAATGACATAATCTCTAAGTAGCATTGCCATGTTCAATACAGGTGAAATAATAACACAGGTTGTGTAATGGATAGGTGGGCCTTTTTTGAGGGAATCATTTGAAAGTCTAAACTATCACACTATCCTAATTTCTCAGATCAATTTTCTAAGCAGCATTATCAAAGACCCCAATGATAATTATGATTTTAAAAATGAAAAATAATTGCTTTTGTTGTCATGCAGCTGTAGTGTTTTTACTTGATAAAACAAAAAATACATTCAGCAATAAAGCTTTGCATATTTGCTGTAAGTTTGACATTGGCTGACAGCTGTGTATGAGACAGCCTGCTGTCTCTGATAGCCTTGTTACTTGTAGTGTATGAGTGACAGTGCCTGCAGCTTCTCTGCAGCAGGTCTGGATATTTACTTTAATCTTCAACAGTGTCATCTGGTCACACACGCAGCCTTAGCATCTCAGCATTGAGATTGTGATATCAAAACATTACCAAGTAGCTTGTGAGATCCAAAACATCAAACACTCAAACATAAATTATTAGGTAAAACAAAGACACTACCTGGCGTCTGCTTATCGTGAGTTTCTTTTACAGTGCTTTAAAACACAATTGTGCATCAGGCTATCCTTTTTAAAAAGAAAAATGTATTGTAAAGAAATTGTAATGTCAGCTGGTTCTACAAATTAGATTTTGTAGTAAGAAGTACAGTGTAAATGCGGTAGCTGTAAAACACTCCTAAACTTTTTGTCCTCTGTGTACTTTTTGATTCTTACCTGTTCTGTTTTGACAGAACAGAAACCAGGACACACTAGTAAAACATTTTGACACCCGCACATATTGTTGATTTGCCGTCAGCCGCACGTCAAAAATCAAAGGATGGAGACATTGAGTTCAGCTTTAACCTGTGCAGAACAACGAATAGAAATGTGTTGCTGCAGGTCAGTTGACAACTTGGAGTGTGACTCTTGTGATCATCTCTAATAGTGTAAATGAAGACAAATCATTTCAGAATGTGCTCTGTTCCATATGACCTTCTCTTAAATCTCTTTGTTTTACCGTAAAGAATGTGATGCTTTCACAGCAAGACCTACAGTGGCTTGCGAAAGTATTCACCCCCCTTGGCATTTTTTCTATTTTGTTGCCTTACAACCTGGAATTAAAATGGATTTTTTGGGGGTTTGTATCATTTGATTTACACAACATGCCTACCACTTTGAAGATGCAAAATATTTTTTATTGTGAAACAAACAAGAAATAAGCCAAAAAAACAGAAAACTTGAGCATGCATAACTATTCACCCCCCCCAAAGTCAATACTTTGTAGAGCCACCTTTTGCAGCAATTACAGCTGCAAGTCTCTTTGGGTATGTATCTATAAGCTTGGCACATCTAGCCAATGGGATTTTTGTCCATTCTTTGAGGCAAAACTGCTCTAGCTCCTTCAAGTTGGATGGGTTCCGTTGGTTTACAGCAATCTTTAAGTCATACCACAGATTCTCAATTGGATTGAGGTCTGGGCTTTGACTAGGCCATTCCAAGACATTTAAATGTTTCCTCTTAAACCACTCGAGTGTTGCTTTAGCAGTATGCTTAGAGTCATTGTCCTGCTGGAAGGTGAACCTCCGTCCCAGTCTCAAATCTCTGGAAGACAAACAGGTTTCCATCAAGAATTTCCCTGTATTTAGCGCCATCCATCATTCCTTCAATTCTGACCAGTTTCCCAGTCCCTGCCGATGAAAAACATCCCACAGCATGATGCTGCCACCACCATGCTTCACTGTGGGGATGGTGTTCTCGGGGTGATGAAAGGTGTTGGGTTTGTGCCAGATATAGTGTTTTCCTTGATAGCCAAAAAGCTCAATTTTAGTCTCATCTGACCAGAGTACCTTCTTCCATATGTTTGGGGAGTCTCCCACATGCCTTTTAGTGAACACCAAACGTGTTTGCTTATTTTTTTCTTTAAGTAATGGCTTTTTTCTGGCCACTCTTCCATAAAGCCCAGCTCTGTGGAGTGTACAGCTTAAAGTGGTCCTATGGACAGATACTCCAATCTCCGCTGTGGAGCTTTGCAGCTCCTTCAGGGTTATCTTTGGTCTCTTTGTTGCCTCTCTGATTAATGTCCTCCTTGCCTGGTCCGTGAATTTTGGTGGGCGACCCTCTCTTGCCAGGTTTGTTGTGGTGCCATATTCTTTCCATTTTTTAATAATGGCTTTAATGGTGCTTTGTGGGATGTTCAAAGTTTCGGATATTTTTTTATAACCCAACCCTGATCTGTACTTCTCCACAACTTTGTCCCTGACCTGTTTGGAGAGCTCCTTGGTATTCATGGTGCCGCTTGCTTGGTGGTGCCCCTTGCTTAGTGGTGTTGCAGACTCTGGGGCCTTTCAGAACAGGTGTATATATACTGAGATCATGTGACAGATCATGTGACACTTAGATTGCACACAGGTGGACTTTATTTAACTAATTATGTGACTTCTGAAGGTAATTGGTTGCACCAGATCTTATTTAGAGGCTTAATAGCAAAGGGGGTGAATACATATGTACGCACCACTTTTCCATTATTTACTTTTTAGAATTTTTTTAAACAAGTTATTTTTTTCATTTCACTTCACCAATTTGGACTATTTTGTGTATGTCCATTACATGAAATCCAAATCCATTTTAATTCCAGGTTGTAAGACAACAAAATAGGAAAAATGCCAAGGGGGGTGAATACTTTCGCAAGCCACTGTAAGGATTTGATATCGGGGCAGTTCAAGAGCAGATAACAGTGGTGACAGGGTAGCGGAGGTATAGTTAGTCTTCTAGTGCAGGTGGAGTGGAGTGGAGAGGGTCTGGAGGTAGCTGGGTGGGTTCTGGTCAAGGCTTTGGTAGGCGAGTACAAGAGTCTTGAGCTGGATGCGAGCGGTGATCAGGAGCCAGTGGAGTGACCGGAGCAGTGGAGTAGCGTGGGAGTAGTGAGGCTGAGAGAACACCAGGTGAGCAGCGGAGTTCTGGATGAGCTGGAGCGGACAGGTGGCGGGTGCAGGGAGGCCGGCCAGGAGGGAATTGCAGTAGTCTAGGCGGGAGAGTACCAGGGCCTGGACAAGGAGTTGCGTGGAGTAGTGGGTGAGGAAGGGTCGGATTCTTTGTATGTTGCTCAGGAAGAATCGGCAGATGCGTGCTAGAGTGGAGATGTGCTGGGAGTAGGAGAGTCAGGGGTTCAGGGTTACTCCAAGGTTCTTGGCTGTCTAGTACATTAATGCTGTGAACATCAACAGTTGCCATTTACTTTACAAAGCCTCTTTCCTTAATGTGGGGGTGACTGCTGTAAGAAGCAGTAAGTGACATTGTGGAGGAAATGGGAAATATTAATAGAAAAATATAAACTTTATATTGGAAACCAGAAGCAAAGAAATGTGTTTATATGATTTAAAACATAAAATTTGCTAAATGTTTGGCAACAGTATCTTAGAATTTTGGTTTGATTCTTCTTAATGTCTTGCTCCATTATAACAACGGAAAGATCATGCATTACAAAGTGAGGGTGCGCAAACATCATGCACTTATACAACTGCCTTAGTTCCACCTTAACAATCTCTGACTCGATTTAATTTTTAAAAAATTAGGTGCAGAATTATATCTTCTGTAGGAATTCAAATCCCTGTCTCAGTTGTAAAGAGTAATTTTAGGCCCATTCCTAATTGACAGCATCTGGGTTGGTATTGCTTCCCACAATTTATATATCAGAAACCTTTTAAAGGAAGAGGGTGCATTTGTAAGAATTATCTGCTGAAGTTCTTGAATAGATAATTGAACTATATTGATCTGGACTGTATTTATACTGAAGGTTTAATTGGATTTGGCTCATCCTTTTTAAAGTGGTTCAGGTAAGTAAATTTGGCTTTGTGCTTAAACTTGCAGGACCCAGGTGGCTAACTAGAAAGGGCACCATTTAGAAACAAGGACTAATTTCCCTTTCAGTAACAGTAGAAACATATATATTTTTTAAATGAAATTAAAGCACTGCTTACAATGTTATTGCACAAATATCCTTGTGTAATATTGTTGGAGTGCATGTGACAATGTATGAAAAATTGTATCAATGAAATATAACCAATTCAGCAGTACTTCTTTGAATAAAGGTCAAGTTTTCTTGACAGCTTTTGTGACGTGGAAGCACATGCTCCCTGTACCCCTTGGAATAGCTGAAGAGACTAGAAGAGGTTGACTTGGCTGTGATAGACAGGGGATTCCTGTGGACACGGCTGGAAAAAACATTCAGATACACTTACTGTAGATGGAGATTTTACAGTCTTGAGAGAGAGCGAGAGAGAGAGAGAGAGAGTAAAGTAAGGCTTCATGCACAGTGCCTATGGGAAATTAATTTTCACAGTGTAATACACCAAGAAGTGCTAGTTTTTCAGTTTATTTATTGAAAGTGGGACTATGTGGCTATATTTTTATTAAGTATGAACTATAATAAATTAGTGGTTTCATACTTATTATATTTGCATTCTAATTAATGCATGAGAGTTATAGGGCAGCTAAAGACTATACAAAGCTCCCACACCCTGTTCTACTTACTCTCCCAGCAGCACTGTCAGCATTGTTTAATGATTTCTGCATGCAGAATTTCCAATTATTTTAAAAGAGGGCTGAGCTCTTTCATATTTTACATTATTGTGCACAATTTACTGCATAAAGAGCATGTGTAGAACTCCTACTAGCATTCCAGCAGAGAGGCAGACGAGCTGAGAAGATACTGGCTCTCCACGCTTCTGTGCTGGCTCTGTGTATTTTGTTATATTGTCTTTGTTGAATGTGTCCAGGTCATGGTATAAGCACAGTGTTTCTCTCGCTCGCCCTTGTAATTGTGTGGTATGATAGTTTGCTAGTGAAGAAAGGCTCCTTTAAAATGAGTATGCGAAATTGCTTCAATCAGCAGCCCTCCTTAATGGCTGTTAATGGGAAGTGGAGATAGGATAGTAAGTGTTACTTTGATTAATAAGAGAACTGTGGGGGATATCAATTTTGCCACTGATGGATTATTTTCTTCAAGCTTGATAAGCATTTCTCATTTGTTCTCAAATTTGGTCAATACTGTTAAAGATGCCAAATGAAGTATAATTAATTCTGTTACTGCTGCTGTAACAGTGTTACTAGAAAACAGATAAGAAGCACATAGGACTGGGAATAATGAAATCTCCTGTAGCAGAAATTCATTGAGCACTATGATTTTTTTTTTTTTTTTCTTTTTCAGAAAGGCCACTACATTCTCTTTCTTGTGCTGTATAAATACAATGAAGATCTGCATTAGGTAAGTTTAGACTTTGATGTTGTGACCTTTGTGTTAGCAAGTCATTCTCAAAGTTAACTTCCAGAGGTCTCTGTGTTATCAGCTTACCTGCCCCCTTTGTCTCATAGTTATTACCTGGCTGTAATAACACATTCATCTTCTGAATGTAAATGGACTGTAAAATGTTGATTTAAAGTATTGTGTTTATGTATTTGTTGCTTGATGAAGATTGTTTATTTGTAGTTGTAACTTGTTTAAAATCACCTACTGCACTCCTTTATAAGAGGGCTGGTTAGGCTCTACTCTGGGAGTTTTAGAAGAGATCCCCTTGTAATTAAAGCTGAATTATAGATCTGTGAACACATTTGCTAACACAATTTTTCAATGTTTTTTTTAAAGTTTCAGACACACTCAAGACATTTTCCAAATTGTTCTTAGATCAATGTTTGAACCAGTTGTCCAGTGTTGCTCCAGTATTGTACATTTTACTGTAACAGACCACATAATGTTGTGCCCTGCTGCTCCTGTAAAGTGCAGTTGTGGGAGGAGTTGGGTGAACCTAAATTCTAGCATGTTTCAGTTAATAAACTAATAGTGTGTTTCCTGAAAGCAATATTTGAAAACATTTGGTTACATTTACCAAGCTCCTTACCCAGCCTGGTTCCTAAGGGTGCCCCATGTATTGTGCAATGCAGAATAGGCCTGTGTTCACCCTGAGTCCTGGCCAGAGCTGGCTCAGGGGTCCCGTGAACCCCGTCCTGCGTCGGGCTCCGGAGGCACTAAACTTCAGATGTGAAAAATCAGTTAATTTTTTTTTGGTGAAAATTAGTCATCCCCATGGTCTATCCAGGCAGCACTCACGTTGCCTGCCTAGAAGTCCAGCAACTAGTCGTGTCACGTGACCGACTTGGTGCCACTGTAATTTGCTCAGTCTTATGAGCGCGAAGAAGGCGGTGGAGAGTTTACCAGTGAGAAAGGTAGCTATGTTTCGAACAACAAGGTGAACACGTTTCTAGCAAACTCGTAAGATTTCTCACAAAAATAGAAAAACAGGTTTCCATTAACTTGGATTCTAGCGAACAAACAGCTCTATGTCACGAAAGTAAAAAAATGGTTATCACACAATTTTTTTTGACCCCAAGAAAAAAATTTCCATCCATTTTTTTCTATTCACTCGCTACAATAACGTATAAACTTATATAACGTGTTGCTGGACTGAAAATGGGCCAAGAAAGATTTTGAAAGTTTTTTACAGCTTACCCACTTTTTTACAAAAATGTTTTGTTTAAATCTTCAAGTAAAATGATGTTGTTTATTAAATGAAGTCTTAGCTTGAGCACAGGGATGAGGTACTCCTGAATTCAATGGATTACAAAAGCTCTGGAATATCACCACATCTCGGTGGTTGGTTGTATCCAAGCCCGGCAATAGGGGTAAGTGACATTGGCAGCTGCCTATTGTGCCAAATAATAAGGGCTCAAAAATAAATAAATATTGTGAACTGTTTGTTAACAGTTAATGCTAAATGTGTGTATTGCTTGATATAATGTGAATGCAGTAGTATTTGACTTGCCTTGCTTGAGTGAGTGACTCAGGGATTGATTTAAATAGAGCATAAGGGAGTGAGAACAAAGATGACGACTGTACCGGCTGTTCAGCTGTGCAGAGATCTGCTTGAAATAACCAGTAAAGACTTTTAAGAACCCAACAACCTCAGCAGAATCTACATCAATATGAATAATAATAATATTTGAATATGTTATAGTTTAAAGCGATTCACCAAGATTTACTGGTAACTAATGGGAGTTTAACCATACAGTAGAGAACAGTACTTCTTTGGTTTTAACTCAGAGCTGCTTGGGGTGCTAGCTAACCTGGCTCCAGCCTTGGTTGTAACACTACAGCAAATGAGTTGCAGTTTACCTTTGAATTAATATCATGAGATGTGGTTTCTAAAGCACTGATGGACTTGGGGCACACATGCTTGTTCTTCTTCGGTGGTAGAGGTATGTGATTTATCAACACTTGTTGTAAACTCATGTGATTGTACAGATTTTGGATACTTTGCTTCTATTACGTTTTGTAAACCCGCACACTGTCCTGAACCATTCAGATTGCTCAGGTCATTAAAATTCAGCCAAGTAAACGAGAAGTACTGTAAAAATGTACTCCACAAACTTGTAGCATATTCCATATTGTGTATAGAAACAAACAGGAATCGTGACTTAAAGGACTTCCTGAACAAAAGGAATGGCATGTACTGTAGGACTTTCTAAGAAAATGTGTTTTAAATGTTTATATTATTATATTAAGCATCTTCCAAAACCCCAGAAACTAGGAACTTAACCAGCTGTTTTTTTTAAATATATATACATAACAAAGTATTGCAAAATTCTACTGACAAACTCTAAACCAAAGTTCTAAATGTTGTTTATTCACATACAGTTTGATGCTAAAATGATGACCCAACATTTTTCACAATTTCAGTACATCAATAGATTATAAACAAAATGTATATAACACACATGTTAACAATATATTCAGCAAAGTGGAAAATACGTACATAATGAAATATGTTTATAATCTGTTGCATAAAACGTATGTTTTATTCTGAAACACTTTTTTGATTTACAGTGAATAATAAGACAAAAAATGTAACCTTCAATTCAAATTTATCTCAGTCCATGAAAACATGTTCTAAATATAGTTTTTTCCTGATTCCATACAGAGTGCTAATAGCTAATAACACATTTTGATTGGCTACAGTCCTAAAATTGGTATACAGTGATTGGTTGACATCTTGATAGCAACATTATTAATCATGACTTATAAATAAATACATGAACAGGGTCAGATCCTGAGGGCATAATTCCATGTAATATTAATGACATTTAAAATCCAGCTAATACTGGCATATTATTGAAATTTTGTGAAATTAAAATTAAATTGGTTAAAACAAATGCGTTGGGTATTTTCAGCCAACTTGATTTGTGAAAATCCAGAAGACTTTTTATGTGTCCGCTTTTTTCAAAAAAACACTGAAAAAGTAGTTCAGTTACATTCAATATATATATATATATATATATATATATATATATATATATATATATATATATATATATATTATATATATATATATTATTATTATTATTATTATAATTTTTTTTTTTTTTTTGCAAGTCAGGATAATTTTTCATAGTTCATTATTATGCATTCCAAATTGCAGATTATTATGTTCCAGGTTTTGGTTGCTTTCCACCCTAAACATCCCAGAAGTGCCCCTGCTCTCAGCATTCATCTTGCTGGGAGGGTGGGACTGTACGGTCGCAGGCTTCCTGATCCTCATCAGTCACTGCTTCTTCGTAATCAGTCAACCAAGGCATACCCTTTACAAAGTGAAGGACGTTATCAGATTTGTCCTCCCCTTTATTGTCCACTTTGGCCTGCTGCAGCATGCCTCCGTCGTGGTGGTTACAAATCTCAAACCACACGTGACAGGAAGGGTTTCTGTACTGAGGAAACCTTCTGTGTTGTAATATTAGGCTTGATCATCATGTTTTAGACCAAAAACACCAGAATACATCACTTGTAAATATTGAAGCGAAGATGCAAATACCCTTTTCCCCAGTTGATAACTTGGAACAAGAAGAGTCTTATTTTATATTCATTCAAACGTGTCAATTTCCTTCTGTGTATAAGTTTTTAATATAATGTATACCCCCTTTTTTTGCCATTATATTAAAGACTTATACACAGAAGGAAATTGACACATTTGAATGAATTCAAAATAAGTACAGCATTCCTAACACTGACTTCTGGAGGTACGTGCAGCTACATCACTGCCTAAGAGGTTTGTTAGGGAGCAGTCTGAAAATGCCACAGGCTTTATCATTAGTTCAAGTTTGAAAACAACATGGGAGTGGGTACCTGGGCATTACACTGAGTCGGGAGGACTGGGAGAATCTCCTTGCTGATATGAATAGACCCATGAAAGAACCACATCTTAAATTAATGCAGTTTAAAATTCTCCATAGGTTACACAAAGATCACAGGAAGGGTGGAGGGTAAAATATTGAATTGGATTGTGCTGACAGTTTCAACATCAAAAAAACTTATTTGACATCAAAAAGCAGTATAGGTTAGATTACTAGGTGCTTATTCTCTTGTGCCACTCCAGCCAGTTCAAGTTCAAGGTAGGACTCACTGCTGGTAAACTGAAGAGATGGATATAATCATACCTTTGCTCGGGGGGAGGGGGAAGGTGTTTTATTTTGTGTTGAATTGCTCTGAGGTTGATGGTGGAGGGGGGGACCATAAATGTGGAAAATGTACAGTGCTGTATATTTGCAAATGTTCCGTTTGATGTATATGTGTCCAACAATATAAAAGATGATTACAAAAAAAAAGAGAAATGAGCAGCAAAAAATAGGGACATTCATGTAATCCCTATTTAAAAAAACAAAAAGTTTCTTTTTTTACTTTAAAATTGTAACCTTTTTAAACACATACCATAGCAGGACATGAAATAACCGATGGCACTGACTCAATTGCCGCAGTGCCCAAGCTGCTTGCCTCAGTGCCTCACAAATTAAAAAAAAAAACATATTGGCAAAAGTTGCCTGTAATCCTGTCCATCATTGCCGCCGGTGTCCCTCTGCACCAGAACATCTGATCTACAACCCATTCACAAACTTGCTCAGAGTCAGCTGGACCGTTCTGTCACAATTCAATTTAATTCTGTCTAATCTCGTCCTGCAAGAAAATTACATGTGTTGCCATTCTTTTTACTGTGCGCCCCCCAGCGTAAACCACGAGAAAGACGTACTGTATCATTGGTTAATGACGGGCAAAAACAGGGAGGGGCACCCTTATGTTAGACTGTACTCAATATGACCATGCTTCCAGATATTTTCAATCACACTGTGAGCACCATGCCAACTCCAAAACTTTTAAATATAAAGAACAGCTGATTTATTGTTTTTGTTAAATTACCCTTTGTAGTCTTTCATTATGAAAGTTATGCTGTTTTTTTTTTTTTATACCATTTTATTTTAATTGAAAAGTGACCTATATTTAATTTTTTGTAACAATTAGTGTATGAATCATTCAGAAAACTTTGAGTTTACCCTTGGGTTGGATTTATTTTGCCTTTTTGCCCCCAAGAACTGCCTTGGTGCCCCTGAATCTTTGCGCACAGCGAAGGCAACATTGCCTTGCCCTTCATGACCATATCTTTATGCCCTGAGCTTCATGAAATATCAATATTCAAAAACATGTTTCTGAGTAATGTAACCTGAAAACTTATATAAAGTGACATTACTTAAAAGTCTGGTACTTCTATATAAATATTGTTTATTTACTTCTTATTTCTAAAATAGCACTACACTGTATCAAAGAACCCTGATGATACCATAAAGAGGCCATATTGTTTTCATTACCTGACCAGAGTCGGAATGGAAGAAAGAAAGTGAAAACAAAGCAGAGGTTTCAGCAACAAATAGTGTACCAATGTACTGTACGTGTGTGTGTGACGGGGAACTCCCCGTCTATATGACTGTGTTTGGAACTGGCAGGGAGGGGCTGAGGGGGAAAAACATGTGAGAATGTGGCTGGAGCTCTAATTGAGTAATTATTGATTAATTGGGCTCCAGCCACAGGGGATAAAAGCCAGGGGAGAGGCCCTGGCTGGCAGAGTGTGTGTGTGTGTGTGTGTGTGTGTGTGTGTGTGTGTGTGTGTGTGTGTGTGTGTGTGTGTGTGTGTGTGTGTGTGTGTGTGTGTGTGTGTGTGTGTGTGTGTGTGTGTGTGTGTGTGTGTGTGTGTGTGTGTGTGTGTGTGTGTGTGTGTGTGTGTGTTTGTGTGTGTGTGTGTTTTTGTGTTTTTTTGTTTTCTGTTTTCTGCTTGGGGTGTGTTCTTTTGTTTGGAGTTTGTTTTTTGTGTTGGAGAGTTTTGTGTTTTTTTTAAAAGAAAGGAATATCTTGTTTAAAGCTTTGGAACCTGACCTTTTACTGTCGTAAGTTCACTTATTTAGTTTGAACTTCTTTTCTGTTGGCCCTTGTGCCTGTTTATTTGATTATTTTATTTAATAAAAGAACTTTATTTTTGCCTTTAATATGTCTCTGAGCCTCAATCCACTCACCAGCTTGTCACAGTGTGATTTAGGAAGTAATTGAATAACTGAAAATCGCATTTTAGAAATAATTCAACAGACTGGCTACTGTGATCATTGTAATGAGATTAAAAAATGTCACCTGTCAGGCAAAGGTTTAGAGTAGTCATCATTTTAACTCTTTCAAACTTTTCTAAACCAGCTGATAACCTACAATGACAGTTTGACAACATGTGAATCTGCCCTCGTGAACTGCTGCTGATGTCTCTATAAAGCCCTCTCTCAGGACGGTTTGGGATGTCTGCTTCTAAGCACCTTAGAGAGCTGTAATTGCTGAGGGGTCTTCTTATTGTTACTTCATGGGGTCTTAGCAACTTTTAAGCTAATTCATTCAAAGTATAACCAAAATCACTTTAGCAGGCATGCAGAGACATTAAACTTTTAAAAGACTATCTAAGTGATGTAGAGCTTTTCTCCTTACAAGTGGTGAAAACGGCCATCGTAAAACAGTGCCTAAGGTTAGACTTAAACATGCAGATGTGTTAATGAAAATTTCAATTCATTCATGGTTTAATTTTATATTCCACGCAACACCTCTGAATGTTTAAAAGCGATTATAAATGTTTCATCAACTTCTTCCAAATATCTTGCTTTTGACAAATCACATTACTCTTGTTGTGACAGGGACCCCAGCTGATTCCACTGTGCTCAATTAGGCTGTAGGCTTGCGATAATGCATATTTTAATCCACCCTGCGGTGTCATACCATTTCACTGTGCAGCACAACCAAGACGACCAATTAACCACTTCATGTCCCTTAACATGGTCAGTGTCTAACATTCTTCTGTAAGCTTTAAGAGCCTGTAATGCAGCAGATAGTGTATTGAAAACATACTAATCGCTAGCAGCAGCCTGTGTAATACACATGTACATTGAATGTCTGACTGTGCAATAGTTTGTTATTAAGAGAATCGTACAAAGGGATAAGCATGACTAAACAAATACACAATGATACTTGCCAAATTTGAAATATTTACCTCAATGTTCTTTGTATTTAAAAACAAATAATGCCTATTATACTGTACACTGTTGTTTAATAGAAAATTATTTCAGTTTTCATTCTCAGATGCTTCAATAAATATAGACATGTTGCTTTTTACTTTGCTCTCTTCTACGGCAGTCTCCATGGTTGCCATACTGATACAATATTATTTAAGCTTAGACTAGTTCGATTTTTCCAATACTGAAATCAAAAGAGTGGGTGTATATTGATTTTTACTTCAATGAAAATACTCCCTGCACTCTGATTGGCTGAGCAAGAGGAATATGATCCAAACTGCCCCATGACTTAACTGGAGAAAGACTCCCACCTCTGGTTATATTGCCCCTCGCTATACTGCGGATTCAGATATATCGCAGTCCTGGAGTTGGCTCCCCATTGTTACTGTCTAACTGTGTATGCCTAGCTGCAATATACATAGGCACTTAGAATTACTGTTCATTTTATTTTGTACTGCACATCACAAAAAAATATATATATATTTTAAAACAAAGCATTAATATTGTACTGTTATCATATACATACATATTGTACAATAACACAAAGCAAATTAAATTAAATCTACTTCCTGAAGCGTTTTTTAGTTTAGCCAACAAGGTGTTCACATGTGGCAGCAATGCACTAGCAAAAGTCAGTGATGTCAGCTCCCTAGCAACAAGCCCCCTATGTTGTGAATGGATTCTTTCAATGCAGCAGTTTTGTGCCTTAGAGAAAGGAGAGGAAGACTCATGAAATTAATATGACAATGATATGACAGCGGTTCTGGAAAGATTTAATAAACCAATAAGTATGCCTCAAGACACTCGCGATGACAAGTGGCATTCGAAAAGACTGAAAAACCCAAACATTTCCTAATGCCTGGTAATGCCCTCTGTGTCAGTCTTATTGTTTACATAATCTACCGCAATGGAAGGATCTTATTTGTTAGAAAGGTAGTGATGGTGCATCATATAGAATAACAAAAAAATACAAAATGCAAAAAAGAATAAATGAATAGCACAACCTTACATGTCTGTGGTGTTTATGATTTCCATTTAATTTCCAACATCCCACCTCCAATTGGTAAACCCAGACTCTCCATCCTCGCTGTTCCGCTTCAGCAGTTAGTGGAGCATACCGAAGTTTCTTCCTCTCATACGCCTCATCCACAGCATCCTCCCATGGCACTGTTAACTCTACCAGATGAACAAGGCGTGCTGATCCAGACCACAAGACAATGTCTGGTTGAAGGTTAGTGGTTGCAATCTCAGGTGGAAAAATAAGCTGTTGACCAACATCTGCCAGCATTTTCCAGTCTCTAGCAGTTTCGAGTTGTCCTGGGCGAGGCTTGGTTTTAACACCTTTTCTTGGTGGTTGCACTCCTGGATGGAGGAATATTGTCTTTTGTGTGTAATGCTTTGATGGAACTGGTGGCAACTTATTGGTCATGTTACATTTGTCTTCCAATGCTAAGGCCAAACATCATAGCATCTGTTCATGGCATCAAGTATACCGTCCTTGGCTAAGACCCACCTTACTTCCTGTTGTGCCTTAATGTTGCAGGTGATGAACACAAAGAACATGAGGGATCCTCACCCACCCAGAGGTTTAGGTTCTGTGGTGATGGGAGAACATCATATGTTGATGTGATGAGGAAACTGATCCTGCTGTGTTCCATTGTCCATAGGTCTTGCCAGCCAGTCTTGCGTTGTTCCACACTCTCCCTTGTCATCCATTCGCCCTGCTTGGCCTGGGAAATGGCCTTAACACACCTCATCCTCTCCTCCTGTTTTTGCACCTCGTTGACTACCAGCTTCCTATGTTGAGCTGGGGTTGCCTTGTGCCATGTAGGAGGATCTGAACAGAGACCAAGACCCCCTCATCCATGCTGAACTTGCCCCATAATATCACAGATTCGAAGGGCATGTCATTTCCATTCGGACCTTGGCACACTTAAACTCCTCAGTTAGAGCAGAGTCTGGTAGCTGCAGTATTCGTTTACCATAAAGTCCCACACTGGTGAGGCAGCATGGAACTCCCAACCATTTCCTGACACATGAACTGATTAAAGCTTCCAGCTTCTCAATTGTTGTCAAAGAAACCTCGCACACAGTCAGTGGCCACAGCAGCCTTGGCATTAGACCAAACTGAAAGCACCAGAGTTTCAGTTTGCCCGGTAAAGTGCTGCTGTCTATGCTCTTCAACCCTTCCACTGCTTGTTGTCTAACTTCTCCCACATGAACTGTGTCCGTTGGATCCTCATCATACCATTAATAAATCCCAGCAGTTTTCCATACCAGTCCTTTAAAGTACTAAACCTAATAAAACAAATAGATGTTAAATGTGTTGAAACACATTGTGTAAATATAGAAGTTTATATAGCATTGTGGACACATGTTTAACACTGGTCTGTTTCACTGTCTAGTGTTAACACTATGGCTGACAACTGTTTGACAGTCCTCTCTGAGAGTCCTATTCAATGGGCTTTTATAAAGGAAGATTAATGATGATACTTCACAACTAATTTGGGCAAATTCATATTTAAACCTTAAGCACTACAGTCCTACCTGTATAATTAACAATTTATGTGACTTTAAAAAATCAAGTCTGGGAATTACTCCAATAACCCTTTTAATGGGAATTAAACATTCATGCTGGCTGCCACTGGAATTTGAAAATAATGGACTGGACAACAAAAGTCTGATAGTGCCCTGAAGCAATTAAATTAGGAACTTTTCAACTTTTCAAACCTATTTCTAAATGTAGGGTTCAGTTCAGTACAGGGGACATAGCTTTGATTAAGCATCATGACCATTCATTATTTTAATATACCCTCTTTTGTTGTTCATTACTAGCTATAAATACACTATTAAAATTACTGTTTTCTTTCACTAATTCGTTCACTAATATGAAAGACTCAGAGTTGATAGTCATTGGACCTGAAGTTTAACTGGAATTGATAACAAGTCACCACATATATACTATAAACAAATCATTTGTTTATAAAGCTTGCAAGGTTTTCAGGCAGGAAATCTATAGTACAAGTGCCTATTACTACATTTATTGGTTAATCTACAAGCCTATTCCAGCAAGTTCCAATTAACCTGTAAGGTATATAACCCTACTTCACGATTTCCGAGTGTGTTTGAATAATCAAATCCTCCATGAATAGTGTGTGCTTCAGGCCCAATGGGTGTCTGCACTGTGCCTCGGCAGCCCTGTGACGTTTGATTAGTCCTGCCATCTCTGCCATTGCTGCACTCACTCGTCTGCTTGCAGGGGGTAAAGAAATGCGCCTTTTTATGGCTACATTTCATTTTATTTACATAAGAATATATTGCGTTTGAAATATGCAACACCACATTTGTTAACGATATGTCTGGTTTGACTTTGGATTTGTCTGTATTGTAGTTGGGGATCAATTCCTAGTTCTGCACGGGGGCTGCATCGTTACTTCCCATTGGTTGGCGCCTTCTCTGCGCATACAATCAAGCCCACATCTGGTCTGGTGTTGCCTCGGAGTGGAGAGTGGGCTGAACTTGACTTGACGCTGGTCAAGACTTCCGTTGCGCGTTGCTTGGTTCAACCATGTATCTCATAAAACAATACAGGACGGGAGAATGGTGCGGGGAGGTGTGTTTTCCTGACACATGGCACTAGCTAGTGGGTGTTCTGCTTTCCAGAGTCACTGGCAATCAGGTCTGGAGAAGGCATAACAGTATTAAGTTTATTTGGGGGCATTTTGCATGTGTGATATGAAGTGCTGCAAGAAAGACTTTATTCCAGGATCCAACCCTAGCATATCCTTTGTTATATTGAAAGAAAAGAAACAGCATCTTGCTATATCATGCCAGCTATTATGTATAATTATGATAAACATTTAATTTTAGGGCTGGAGGGGAGACGACTGAAGGTCTAGGGACCCCAGAGATTTTTTTACTTTTAGGTTTTTTTTTTTTTCTTCCCTCTGTTACCTTCAGTCATACAAAAGTAGATATCACATTATGTGCTATTGATATTTTTTCACATTCAGCAAAATGTGTGATGTGGTGTAGGTGGCCATAATTATATATGTATTTATATATATTTTTATTTTTGGTTTTTGTATACAATGCTGCTCTGCCTAATATTTTCTGTTCCCTGGGATGAACACGGCACATAGATTTTTTATTTTATTGTTTGTTTTTTTATCAGGTGGCACCGCGATGTTCCAGGGGATGAGACTGTGCTCCAACTATTTTTACTCTACTTATTTTTCTTCACCCATTGTTGTGTTCAATGTTTGGGGAAATCTGTGAGATTTTGTATTATAATAAAGGTGGTTATTTAACGCAAGATTGTCCTGACTGAAAAAGAAAATATTGTAAGCTAGTAATAAGCTGTTAATAAATAAATAATGTCCATTGAGGTTACCACAGTATATTTCAATTACTGCTTAAAGTAATTATTCAGTTTTAAGACTTTCCATACATTTCCATGCACTGCTGCACCATTTGGTTTTAGGCCTCTGAATAGAAAGTTCACGCTCAAAATGTCACCAGCTAGGTTGACAGCCTACTTTATAATGAAGAGAAAACTCAAGGAACAGATTAAACTAATAGAAACATTAATAGAGAAACCATTATTTTTAGATGTTTGTTTTATAATGTATTTTACCATAGATATTTGCTTATTTTCTAGCTTTTTATTGTTGAAATATGGAGCAAAAAAACGTGATTTAAAAAAAAAAATGTAAGTTTGATTGGAGAGTCATTGATGCAAGAATTATTCTCTGCTATCACAATGTAATGAGTTTCAAACACGTGATGTAATAGAATTGGAAGAATCAGCTAAATGAAGATTACATTGAAATGCATGTGCAGTGGCATTATTAAACAAATCTTCTTTCAAAACTGGTATGCAAAAACAAATTTTTGCAACTGCTACTTAACATGCAGTTTATTCTTTTCAACATGCTATTATTTAGTATGAAATCATACTAGCATCTTCGTGAAATGCTTCCAAGACCCAGGGTAGGTTACCGTATGCTCCTAGCTGAAATATAATAGTTGTGTTTCAGATTTCATTTACAAGGAATTCTCAGGAATTGTGTAATATTTCTTGTTTTCAAAACATTTGTTATAAAAAAAATGAAATGTGTTAATCTATATTCCTAAAATAAAATACACATTTAAATATACAATCATATTTAATCAAAAATAAAAAAGTTTGAGCACAAAAATGTGGCGCGAGATAAGATTTTAAAACTAGCACTAAAAGACAAACAACTGTCTTAAATAAGGGGGCATTTAAATAGAACTAAATACAATTTATTTTATTGGAAACTATGTTGTGTTTCTGAAAGGAGAATCCACTAATCACATACTTATTCAAGCTGTTACTTTTAAATAACCCCCTCGTCTACATCTCCTTATCATTTTTTTGTGTGGTTTTATGTCCTCGCAGGCAACTACTAGTCCAGTCAGTCTGCTGCCGATCTTCCTCATTCCAATATAACTCCATGCTCAAATTCACAAAGGTAGGAACGTAAATGTAGTCATATTGTTACTTCTTCCTTGAAATTGATAACATTGAGTTCTGGACTGTGACACCTAGCTTGTGCAAAAAGTATCCTTTCCGGAATGTGTTGAGTTTAGTTCATAGAGATAGCTCCGTGACGCGTATCTGACGCATACGTCAGTGTGGTATGGGGTGGCAGAGTGCAAGAGTGATCACATGCACAACAAGATTAAAATACAAAATTCATCATCTTTCCAAACATTGTACTTTCTCATTGCCATATTCATATACAGTACTATTTCAGCTCAGTATGCATACTTGCCAACATTTAGAAACTGTTCAGTGAGGGTGGAAGGTGCAGATAACAGAATTTCCCAATGCTCCACTGGCTCCCACATTTTACTCTAAATCATACACATCAAATCGCATCGCAGCAGCAGGGAAGAAACAGTGCACATCTCCAATATGACTGGATATGACTTATGTCTGAGATTGGGCAGTGCACAAGGGTCAGCAGCATTAAAGACAGAACAAAATCAAATAAACCACTACAGAAGCTGTGAAGAATTTCCAAGGATAAATGTCGAGACTTTCTTCCTATGCATTGGGATGTGGGATATTTGCTCGGAAATCAGGACTGCCCGACCATTACAGGGACTGTCGGCATGCAGTATGTATGAAACTTGTCACATCTTGTTTACCTGCCAACCTACGCTGCTGATAATAGGGTGGTCAGACTTTGGAGCTAAGAACATAAGAACATAAGAAAGTTTACAAACGAGAGGAGGCCATTCGGCCCATCTTGCTCGTTTGGTTGTTAGTAGCTTATTGATCCCAAAATCTCATCAAGCAGCTTCTTGAAGGATCCCAGGGTGTCAGCTTCAACAACATTACTGGGGAGTTGATTCCAGACCCTCACAATTCTCTGTGTAAAAAAGTGTCTCCTATTTTCTGTTCTGAATGCCCCTTTTTCTAAACTCCATTTGTGACCCCTGGTCCTTGTTTCTTTTTTCAGGCTGAAAAAGTCCCTTGCGTCGACACTGTCAATACCTTTTAGAATTTTGAATGCTTGAATTAGGTCGCCACGTAGTCTTCTTTGTTCAAGACTGAACAGATTCAATTCTTTTAGCCTGTCTGCATATGACATGCCTTTTAAGCCCGGAATAATTCTGGTCGCTCTTCTTTGCACTCTTTCTAGAGCAGCAATATCTTTTTTATAGCGAGGTGACCAGAACTGCACACAATATTCAAGATGAGGTCTTACAAGTGCATTGTACAGTTTTAACATTACTTCCCTTGATTTAAATTCAACACTTTTCACAATGTATCCGAGCATCTTGTTAGCCTTTTTTATAGCTTCCCCACATTGTCTAGATGAAGACATTTCTGAGTCAACAAAAACTCCTAGGTCTTTTTCATAGATTCCTTCTCCAATTTCAATATCTCCCATATGATATTTATAATGTACATTTTTATTTCCTGCGTGCAGTACCTTACACTTTTCTCTATTAAATGTCATTTGCCATGTATCTGCCCAGTTCTGAATCTTGTCTAGATCATTTTGAATGACCTTTGCTGCTGCAACAGTGTTTGCCACTCCTCCTACTTTTGTGTCGTCTGCAAATTTAACAAGTTTGCTTACTATACCAGAATCTAAATCATTAATGTAGATTAGGAATAGCAGAGGACCTAATACTGATCCCTGTGGTACACCGCTGGTTACCACACTCCATTCTGAGGTTTTTTCCTCTAATCAGTACTTTCTGTTTTCTACATGTTAACCACTCCCTAATCCATGTACATGTGTTTCCTTGAATCCCAACTGCGTTCAGTTTGAGAATTAATCTTTTGTGCGGGACTTTGTCAAAAGCTTTCTGGAAATCTAAATAAACCATGTCATATGCTTTGCAATTATCCATTATCGATGTTGCATCCTCAAAAAAATCAAGCAAGTTAGTTAGGCACGATCTCCCTTTCCTAAAACCATGTTGACTGTCTCCCAGTACTCTGTTACCATATAGGTAATTTTCCATTTTGGATCTTATTATAGTTTCCATAAGTTTGCATATAATAGAAGTCAGGCTTACTGGTCTGTAGTTACCTGGTTCAGTTTTGTTTCCCTTTTTGTGGATCGGTATTACGTTTGCAATTTTCCAGTCTGTCGGTACCACCCCTGTGTCAAGAGACTGCTGCATGATCTTGGTTAGCGGTTTGTAAATTACTTCTTTCATTTCTTTGAGTACTACTGGGAGGATCTCATCCGGCCCAGGGGATTTGTTTATTTTAAGAGCTCCTAGTCCCTTTAACACTTCTGCCTCAGTTATGCTAAAGTTATTTAAAACTGGATAGGAACTGGATGACATGTGGGGCATGTTGTCAGTATCTTCCTTTGTAAAAACTTGTGAAAAGTAATCATTTAACATATTTGCTATTTTTTTTTCTTCCTCTACGATTTTGCCATTTGTATCTCTTAAACATTTAATCTCCTCTTTGAATGTTCTCTTGCTGTTGTAATATTGGAAAAACATTTTGGAATTGGTTTTAGCTCCCTTAGCAATGTTCATTTCTATTTCTCTCTTGGCCTTTCTAACTTCCTTTTTGACTTGCATTTGCAGTTCTGTGTACTCTTTCTGTGTACTTTCTTTTTGGTCCTTTTTTAATGCTCTGTAAAGTGCCTTTTTTCGCTGAATATTTTTTTTAATTGATCTATTAAACCATTTTGGCAATTTAGTTTTACATTTAGATTTGTCTACTTTAGGGATATAATTGTTTTGCGCCTCTAGTACTACATTTTTGAAGAACAACCATCCTTCTTCTGTGGGTGTTTTCTCTATTTTACTCCAATCTACTTCTGTTAGTCTCTGTTTCATGCCTTCATAGTTTGCTTTTCTAAAATTGTAAACCTTAGCTTTAGTCATTACTTTTGAGGATTTAAAAAACACTTCAAATGAGACCATGTTGTGGTCTGAGTTTGCCAGTGGTTCTCTGACCTCTGTTTTAGTTATTCTATCTTCGTTATTTGAAAAGACTAAATCAAGGCATGCCTCCCCTCTAGTGGGTGCCTTCACAAATTGTGTTAGGAAGCAGTCATTTGTCATTTCCACCATTTCTATTTCATCCTTCGCGCTACCCACCGGGTTTTCCCATTTTATTTGGGGGAAGTTGAAATCCCCCATTAGTATGGCTTCTCCTTTGCTACACACATTTCTAATGTCATTGTATAACAGATTATTGTGCTCACCGTCTGAATCTGGCGGTCTATAGCATGCTCCTATTATTATGCCCTTTGAATTTTTGTCTGTTATTCTGACCCATATTGATTCGGTTTTATTTTCTTTGTCCAGGTTTAACACCTGGGCTTCAAGACTGTTTCTTATGTATAGCGCTACCCCTCCTCCTCTTCTGTCCTGCCTGTCTTTCCTATACAGTGTATACCCACAAATATTATATTCGTCCCCATCACTCTCAGATAACCACGTTTCTGTAACACCTATCACATCATAGTTACCTGTTAGTGCAGTAGCTTCAAGTTCTAGAATTTTGTTTCTGATACTTCTAGCATTTAGATAAATACATTTAATGGTTGTCTTACCTGAGTTGTTGTTCTTGTTTTGATGCGGTCTCCCTTCTGTTTTTTTGTTGATTTCTCCCCCCTTCCTTTCTAGTTTAAATGCTTCCGAACCTGCTCGAGGATCTTTTCTCCAAGTAGACTAGTTCCCTTGTTATTTAAATGCAGTCCATCCCGTCTATACAGATAGTCCTCGTTGTAGAATGTGGTCCAATGATCAAGATAGGTGAAGCCTTCCCGTGTGCACCACGTCTTCAACCATTGGTTTTGATTTATTATTTCCAGCTGTCCATATGGTCCTTTGCAAGGTGCGGGTAGTATACCAGAAAATACCACAGTTTTGGTTTTCTCTTTTAATTTCCTTCCTAGCTCTCTGAATTTGTTTTGCAGGGATTTTGGTCTGTCTCTTCCAATGTTGTTTGTACCGATGTGGACGACTACTACCGGGTCGTCTCCTGTTCGTTCTAGGAGCCTGTCCACGTTCTCAGTGATGTGCTTGACCGAGGCTCCCGGAAGGCAGCACACTGTTGTAGTAAGGGGGTCCAAACTGCGAACTGAACTTGCTGTGTTTCTCAATATGGAGTCCCCAACAATCATGACCTCCCTTCTTTTTGCTGTCTGGTCACCACTGTCAATGGGGTCCTGGATGTTGTTCCTTTCATTCTCTTGTTGTTGGTTCTGCTCATCATAAATCTGTTGAAGTGGAACCACACAAACATGCTTAAAGGTTTTGGGACGGCGTGTAATAGACAAAGTTATTGGCAATTTGGATAAACAGAGGCGGGTGCCTGCGCTGCATCGTTCTGGGCTGCTTGTGCAGTTCCACGTGGTGATGTGCCGGGCTGTGCTACGCTGTGCCGTGCTGCACCATGCTGCACCATGCTGCACCATGCTGCGCTCTGCCTTACTCTGCTGGCCCACCCCGCTTCAACAGGTCACTAACACCCGCCCACCTCAGATCAGATGTAATATTATTCAAAACAGCAAAATTATGATCAAACAATACCATCCAGCAAACAAACCATGCCTTTCATCATACATGAACCTATTGCAGTGACTCTCATTCTCATTCCAGACTCCTGCTTCTCTAAATGTCAACTGTCTTACTGCCTCTTCCCTGATCAGATCAGATGATATATTATCGGAACAGCAAAGTTAACTTCAAACAATACCATCAAGCAAACAAACAGTGTGTTTCATCATACATGCATCTATCAGTGACGCTCGTTCTCGTTCCAGACGCCTGCTTCTCTAAATGTCTACCGTCTCATTGCGCTGATTCACACTCAATTCTTCCAGATCAACAAATAATTCAAATGGCAACTTCATCGCCCCAGGGCATGTTAATATAATCATTTGCATTATTCAGCAACACATTCATATCTCGTCTCTAAGTACTCTATCTACAGCGAAAACGCAGCTTGTTCAAATTGAATTCACTTAAATTCCTTTCTGAAATAATATGGTATGACTTACCAGTATGGAATTGAATATATATTAGGACGAGACTGGGAATCAACAAACAATTTCAAACTGTAACTTGGGCTATCCGAATTTCATCAATTGCATTATTTCTTAAGGCTGCCCACTGGCAAGATATGTTTTCATTTTATTTGCACGTCTCTACCGGTTTTCTTGCTCATTGTTCAAGGACCTCATCATGTACAAATGAACGCCTATTCAGAGACACACATTCGTGATACAACATCCAACCTAAATGCAAATTATTTTCCAAGCACCCAAGCATCCTATAATACGGGGTGGCAGTTGTTATCAGATCGGTTCGCAATCACATTTTCAGCCAGGTCACATACTGAAAAATTGTGCTGTAATCATAGTTTTGCTTACTCTGCGTATTCTGTGTCTCTCTTCTCTTACACGATTATCAGGTTATAATATCACTTCAGTAATTACAGTTCAATCATGCTCGGTCATGTCAACTACTGGGAGACCCTCTACCAATACCATGCCCAATCTTCAAGGATCTCATCCTTTTATTAAACCAGTGTTCTTCCTCAGATTCCCTTATTTGTGAATCAGCCTTCAATCTAATGGCTAAATAGTTTTTTCAAGTACCCGGGCAACCTATAACAACCTGGCAATTGTTCGTCAGATTCTGTTATCTATCCCATTCATGAGTGACCTCTGAATAACCCATTATCGAATTGATCACTTTCTGCTCCATAAAATGAAACTTGTCCCTCCCTATCATACATTGCTACTTATCAGGATTATAATACCACCTTCATCTATTCAGAGTTATTTTTCCCCCTGTAACCTTCCCACGGATTCAAATTTTGCTATGAGGCATCCAATGATCTGCTCCCAGTCCTCAATCTTCTAAACTACCCATTACCAAGAAGCCCAGAAATTCCCGGTTTACTCTCTTCGCTGTGGCTGCTTCACCCCATACAAAGACGCCCTCCTGGAAGCAATGCAAAAATCAGCTCTCGGAACCAGGCTTTCAATCAGAGATCTCCATTTTCATCAGGTCATGTATTCCTTACGTTTAAAACATTCAGAGTCTGACCGGGAAAGAAAAAGGGTACACATATATTATTTAGAACAAATTATATTATGTATCCTTTCTCTGCTCTTTCAGCTACCTGTCAATGCGCTCGGCTGCCAGTTTTTCCTAAACCCCTTTCCTCACCCCAGAAGGAATACTTGTCTCCAGGAATTGGCTCTGTGACTATCTACTTGCATCTCTTCTACTCACTGGATTCCTCCTGATAATTACTCCAGATATTCTTTCAGAATCAGCATCATCACTTCCACTGCTTCCAGATACATTTCTCCACACTTAATCAAGACATTGGGGCAATGATCTTCTGGCGCATACAAACTTTATATCCGGAAGAAGGACTCAGACATTCTAATAGCACAAAACCTCTATGTTTTAAAAAAAAAAAAAGTTTTGTGTTGTGAACCCGGAGAACGGGTAAACCCTCAGCTATGGATTCCCTAAGGTTTCCTCCTGTCACCTCTTCGGTGAGTTGGGGTTTTCCTTACCCGAGCGCTGCCTGGTTTTATTCTGCAAGGCGAGGAAGGCTGAGGTGGGCCTGTTCTTTGGGGGAAATTGATCTCGGCCTGCTTGTCCTGCCCGCTGGCAAGATGTATGCTTTTATTTTTATTTATCATTTTATTAGGTAGTCCAGCCAGCATAAGGGGCAGCTATCGAGCTCCAGTGATCAGACCCAAAATGAAAATCCATCAATTAATTAATCTTTCTTTTTCTCTATTTTACAAAGTGTAATTTATTCTAATTGTGGGCTGGGCAATTTTATTTATTTTATTTCTGCCTTGTCCTTTGGGGAAAGGTGGCCTAGGCATTAGTTATCATTCAATCAATATTCATTACATCAGAGTTCGACCAGCGTATAGGGGTGGCTGTCGAGCTCCAACGGACGAGGCCATGGGCCAAATTATATTATGTTTCATTACGTGAATGATCATTTGTCAATTGTAATAAAGAATTTTTCATTTAAAATATTTTGCGGATGTATCCTTTTCTGAATGTTCAATTCCTCTGGAAGTACAACCTGCACCTGGGTAAAATGAAGCAGTCTGGGGACCATGACATCCAAATTCATCCCATAGCAACTCAGTTAGTTTGAAGGATGATAGTTGTTTCCAGCGTTACCTACAGATATGCTGGATCAACAGGACTTTTGGGAGTTGTAGATTCCCAGTCAACATACATTTGGTCATAATCAATCTTTTCCTCAATATATTGTGTGTAGGAAGTCCATGATTCGGTTTTGGAGTCAGTCCAAATACCTACTTTTTCAACATGGTTCAGATTCGGCTGAATACTTAGGATTCAGTGAACCTCTATCAGGCCAGATGCACATCCATTTTAATATATCCCTCCAGTGTGTGCAGTTCTTCTTTAAATGAAAGACACAAATTCCTTCACTTTTTCTTGACAGTTTTTGTAGATTCGTTATTTGGTTCGGTATTCTGCCAAATCTCAAAAACTTGGATAATTGTGTGTTTTATTATATCATGAGGCCAGGTATTTTATAGGCCATAATGTTGTCTGCAGTGTACAATCTGTAAAATGAATTGTAATTTTCAATTGTTAATTCTTATTCAGTAGTGGACATGAAGGAAGGCATTGCCTACCAAACTATTTTATTTGCCTACCAATTTCTATAAATGGAACACACACATTTAAAATACATCGGACATACTGCTGCGCTCATGTTTCTGAAATATATTCCATCAGAATCCTAGTCTAGGCAATTCTTTGCGTAAGAGTGGTAGCTATTACACTACATGGGAGAAACAACATCCTGCATTATTATTATTCTAAGCTCTTGATCATATGATATGTCTTGTTTGTAGTCAGACTTGAAATAGGTAAAAAGCTTGCTCCATGCCTAAGAGTATTAAGTTATTACTTATTCCTTGTTGTATCTGTATCCTTAATGTTCATCTGTATCTCACATATCCTCTCACCCAGTCCTTTCTTAGCACAAGTATTAACATCTGTGATAGAGAAAGAGTGAATCTTGGTTGTAAATCTCCCTCCCGACATGTGAGGGCGCTGTGTAAAGGGAACAGAGTGCCCCGGACTGGATGGTCGGACAATTAATTCCAAGGTTTAGGTGGAAGTTGGCCATCTAGAAAGGGAGCGGAGCTACGGTACACCAAGTCTTCGCTCCAGAGCAGGGCTTCTCAAACTCAATCCTGGGGACCCCCTGTGGCTGCTGGTTTTCATTTCAACTGAGCTCTCAGTTATTTAACTAGACTCTTAATTGAACGGATCATTTACTTAATGAGACCTTTTTACTTGTTTTCAGCTCTTGAACAGTTGCATATTTCAAGTTCGCTATAACATTTCATGAAGTAACTTGAACTGCAACTGTTTAAGAGCTGAAAACAAGTAAATTTGTCTAATTAATTAAGAGTATAGTTGAGTAATTGAGAGCTCGTTAGAATGAAAACCAGCAGCCACAGGGGGTCGCCAGGACCAAGTTTGACAACTCCTGCTCCCAGAGGGAAAGCAATGTGGCAACCGCGGATTGGAGGAGAAACGATTGCACTTGCTAACCAAGGGGGCATGACTGACAGTATTAAAGGGGATGTGGCTAGGTGATCTGTCCCTTTTGTTATGGTTAAGAGCGAACCAAGAAAGGAGATCTGTAAAATGACTGTAAGTGTTTTGTTTGTTTGTCATGTTTAATTACTCTGTTTCTTCTTATTAGACGGCTAACCCAATCTGGAGCAGTCGCTACAGGCCAGCACTAAACCGAACAACACTTCACAACTGTGCACAAATCAATTGTATTTCACCACGAGCACTTTAGCACTCACTCTAGACTTGTGATCGTGTGTGAGTCTTTGTGTGTGTTCTACTGTGGTTATTCTTTTGAACTGTGTTTATTATTTGGGACTGTAAACCCATCGTTTGAAACAGTGCAATACACATTGCTGTGTATTGCCTGGGATTATTCTTTGCGATCGCCAGACCAGGATTACAAAATAAATGTGTTGTCTGGACTGTGAACTTTTTTGTCTGTCTTCTGTTTCATAATCACATTACCATTACACCTGTGCACTGCAATCCACTTTGCCACACATCTTATAATAATAATAATAATAATAATACTAATAATAATAATAATAATACATGTTGCATATACAGTAGGCTGGTTATTTGTATCACTGCTTTGTATTTTGTTGTTTGGTATTCTAAAGCCCTGAAGATAGCTGTATTTTTCATTGCTAAATGGATGGTTTGTTTAAGGCATGTATCAGCAGGGTAGACGTATTATCTCTGCACATTTTCCATTGCTGTTTAAACCTCTGAAGGCTATTCTACTGCTAATGGATCCTCTGAGATACGCAATGCAAATTTTATAGCCTTTTCAAAATGGAAATTTGTGTTCAGACAATACAGATGCTAGGAAGTGATCGAAAATACTTAAACATTTTCATGGAATTAAGATGCATGGTCTTGTTTAGAGGACTGCCAGGCCCATTGGTCTTCATTTTAAAAAACATCAAATGATCTGTTTATCTTAACAGATCAGTTAATGTTTTTTTTTTTTTTTTTAATATTAACATACTGGTACATGAGTGATATATTAATAAATGGAGTTATGTATTAATTTAGCTACTTATTAAAACAAACTGTTTAGGATGACTGCACAACAACAAATTAAGATGGGTTTTCAGCTGCAGAAAATAACTAGATTTTTATGAAGAACAAGGTGCTGTCCAGCACTCTCATAATGCACAAGTCTTGGATCTTTTTTTATCAATTAGTGTGTATTTCCTTTTCTTAAAAGTGCAGCAGCGTTCTGTCTTTAGAAAATAAGTTAACAGTTCTTTTTTTGGCTGTATAACCTTGGGAGTCCGGATCACGTTTAGCAGATCTCAGAGAGAGTTGGTTGGAATCCTAATAATCGTTTTTTTGTTTTGCTAAAATGACCTGTGCGTTTGACATTGAACCTTTTAGGAAGCAGTATAACAGTACAGAGCAAAGAGAAAGCCAGCCCTATGTGTCTTAGCTAGCAGTTCATTCTGGAAGATGCACATTTTTTTGTTTGTTTAATTAATGCAGACCTTCCCGATGAATGTGTACATCTTGTTAAGGGCCACCAGGCCAAATGGTAGCCCTGAGAAACGGTGTGAGCAATTTGTTAAATGCAAAGACTTAACCCTGCCGGTGGGTTCCTAATCATCATTAATTGCCTCTGATGGTGGGCATTAATTTGCCTCTGGTAGCAACATGCATCTTGGACTTGGGGATATTATAATACATCATGTAAGACAGGTACAGTATATTTCAGCTGGCCACAGCTGGGGAGAGTATTGCTACCCAAATGCATGGTGCCTGCCAGGCTCAGTAGAAGCACAGTGCCATTCTGGATCACATGACATGCCTTTACAGTAATGCTGTTGATGATAACAATGAGCGCATACATCAGAAGAGCAGGTGTTCCTGTTCTTTTCAAATGAGATTCACTTAACAGTGTTGTTCATATGCATTGACTTAGAATTCATAAATAATGTTGTGGTAATAAAGTGGGTGTTCCAAGGTCCTTTCTAAGTGAGCCACTGAACCACCTTCTTGAATCGTTATGGAAACAGACTTCCTCCATCTTCTTTTTTATGCTCTTATTATGAGATTTTATGAAGGGAACCTTGATAGTTTAAATTTACTTTGGCTGGGTCATATCCACATATATTGGCTTTCCAGCCCAGAACGAGCAGCCTTGAAAGACTTTCATGGTGTCTGATTTTACTACTTTTTATGACTAAAAACTAAGCGCTAATTTTGTTCCATGGGTCTGTTTTGCATAAGAATTGGGTAGCTATAAATCCTGCCTGGAATAAAGTCTCATTTACAGCTACTGAACCTTCTGGAAGAGTCTTCCCCTCCGCCTTCCCATTAACACTGCGCTCTGATTGAGATTCTTATACAGGATGGAATGGTTCTACTTTTAGATTTTCAGAGCAAAACTAAGCTACTAATAGCCGTTCTTGATATTCTGGCCACATTTAATCCATTTATAAAACATCTACAAAAGTTCTGAAGGTTCTCTACAAGGGTTAACAGTGTACCACATTTTAACAGCACAGCAATGTTTTGCTGTTACCTGATTTTATTACTTACCTACTGGTGTTTATAACACCCTTTGTAATACATTTATTGATGTGTAATGACTTGTTTATAACAGATATTTAAACCTTCTCACTTTGTGTTAAAATAAAAAGTATACTTGGCATAACACCACATATTGTTATATTTTCATGTCTTGTCTTTCTTTAAGTAACTTAGAATGTTTATCTCTTAGATTTTGTGTCCACTGTCAGGATGTGTAACGCATAAATATAGATAACACCTGAGTGGTCTACTGAAAAAGGATTATGTTACCTAATATTAAATAATTTGTATCCCATTCCTGAAGGTTTGTTCACCTTGTTAGTTTCGTACCTGCTTATTAGTGACCTTGACACCCCTAATGAGTTTTGAAGCATGGAAGTTTAGTAGAAGAAATAATCTGAAATATTCAACAGTTATTCCAACAGAAGCTTTTCCAGTGGTGTGAAGAGGGAGCGGGTTTGCTAGTTTCTGTTAACTAAAAGGGTGTGGAGTCTAAGACACATTGGTATATTTTAGTTTCAAGGACCATTCATCTTCTAAAGCCTCAAGAGTGCTCACACATGGAGCCTCGATTGAGTTTAGATCTGGCAACTGGGCAGGCCGAGGTCACATGACAGTCATAGCTGATTATCATGCGGTTAGAGTTGCTGTCTGCATAATAGATGTATTTATTTATATGTACCCGAGATGCAAAATCTTGCTTTTGTGAGGTCCCAGGAGACCAGATGTCATTACTTTCACCTTCTCTTACGTGTTCATTTGATCTCAAGAAGTTGTTCTTTTTGTGTTCCATAATTTCATTATGTTCTGTAAACGCTGATGACATCACCACATGTTCCTTAAATAACTTCTAGGTTGTTCACATGATCAACTTCGAAAGCAGCATGTCAGGAGAGACACCGTGCACAGCTTCCACAATCACTGTGTGGATTCAGCATTCTCACTTTTCTTGAATGCACTGTACTGAATGTTTCTTTATTAGTCTGTGTTGTACACTGCTGTCCACCTGGTACTGACCTGAGGTCAAAGCACTTTTGAATTCAACAAAGCAATGATTCAGGCAGAGGATTCAGATTTAAGCTATATTGAAATTGTAAACATCAAGCATATTAGGTGCCTCCAATAGCAGAACATTAGACAGTCAAATGGTTAGTATCTCATTCGTCATTTGATAAACAACATGTCCTATAATCATCCAGAAAGGGCTTTGTATCTTACCTCAATCCATTTGTCCTTGTTGTGTGTCACGGTTCGTCTCCTCCTCCCCAGCCCTGTCTCAGAGGGAGGGCTGCTGACCCCCTGCTCATGGTTTACCTACAGCCAGCATCTCCACTATCAGCAAACTAAATTATGAGCAGGGGTACCTTGAAGAGCGTGGCCAGAGGCCAAAGATGTTATAAAAACACTATGACGTTGTATTTGTTGTCTAAGCAAATATATAATATATAAATATTGTTCTTTTTTTATCACATGAGTTTTCCTGACAGAACTTGAGATTGCATTAAACCACAGACTCCTGTTAAGACTGATGCCTATTGTCCAGTATGCCACTCAGTTCCTATAATGTCACATTTCCAATGAGGCTCAAATTGCCGATAATAAAATAGGTCATAAAAATTATCCATTAGGAAAAATATCTGCCATGCTTCTGTTCTGAGGTGAGGACAACATGATCAATGTTGTTAAATAGTCTGGATATAAATTTAAACTTTATTGCATCAATTTCTCCACTTTTCTGCAGTCATGCATAGGCACCTCGTAATTCTGCCATGTAGGGTGCTTGACAGCATTACTTGCATTTTATATATATATATATATAAATTTGTGGATTTATCCTAATCAATTTTGAAGTGTCACTGTTTATATTTACATTGATTATTCATGTTGTGTTTGGACAGCGCAATGACCCTTTATATACTGTGTTAGTCAGATTTTGGAGAAAATCTGAAAGGTGACTGGCTGTTTTAGGTTTATATTTGGCAGATGTGTTCATAATTTTATACCCAACTCTGTGACCTCCTACATCCTGACTTCTACATGCAGATAATCAGACCCGTGGCAGGAATTTAGGCAACCGCTTTAAAAGGGAACAAAACTAAATAAGAAACATAATACTGAGAAAGTGTAACTACAGCTATAGCCAAACATTTTACATCACCTAGAATTCGAGGGTTGAGACATGCTTAAAAAAAGAATCATATATGAACATAATTTAGATCTTGTGTTTAACATAATGTAAGCAAGGAAACTACAAAATGATATGTACTGGAAGCCATAATAGTAGTACATTATTTCATGTAAGATATCTTAATGTAAATGTTATCAGTTTTTGGTCAAGTGTATGGAAAACTAGAAAGCGGTATGTAATTCAATATGTTAACATAACATTATTCAGCAGATTCCATTCGACTTTATGAAGCAAAATTAGTTAACCCTATAAGGCGATGCAAAACTTTTGGTCATAGCTGTGCTTTCAGTGCAGTAGAGTTTTTCTTGTGGCGATTTTAGATTTTCGCAATTTTCAATTCGGGGGTCCCACAAAGAGTATCAGTAAAATGCTGTTAACTGAAAATGGGACTAATAAAAACAAACAGCTGATTGATAAGGGAAAGCTATTTTGACTTTGTTGGTTTGTGATTCGAGATCATCCTATTCAACAGTAACATTTTGAACTAACTCTCTGATGCCCAGTCTGTTTACACAAGGAATAGCATAGGGAATATGATATCAGAGAGTGTCAGGTATTTTATTCACTTCTATTAATCACAAGTTCTAACACATGGTATATGACTGATGGTGTACAAAGCATCCAATCTAGGCCTTTTCAAAGTTGAGTGATTTTGTGATTGGTTTAAATCTAATGAGTGTGATGGCTTAGCTTTCTGTTGAATCCCATCTAGAACCTGCTCATTTTGCATGCATGATCGGGTATCAATCTGGCCCAGTACTCAGCTAAATGTGAGTCTGTTCAATCCTAATGAGTGGGAATGGACATGTCTGTGGTGCAGGAGTGTTTTGGAACTAAAAGAGTATTACTATTTCCTGTTATCCATTTCAACATTGTGCAGCACATTAGACTCGGATAAGGTTAGGGTACAGAGTATGTGTGAAATTACCAAAACTTTAATTTTACAATACTAATAATAATAATAAGTCAGACACTTTGATTACTTTATTTTATTTTCAAAAATGCATTATACAGCACACCGAGAATTATGACATTTGTACTGGACTATTTTAGTGCTTGTGTCTGGTACTATGAAGCTGTATCTCACTGTTCCCAACTGAAGTACAGGTTGGGTTCCAATAGCAGATTGGACCTGCTTTTATATATCTACACTGATTTCCTCTTGCACATAACATAGGACTAGGATAAAACATTAACCTTTATTGTTAACTGCACTGGAGAACTCCTGCACAACCTTCTATCAAAAACTCATGAACATAAAAAATGACAATAATTCCTGTTGACATTCACAGATTAGTTGAGTTCGCATCTCAAAGTAATTCACAATTAGGAAACCGCCAACGGCTGAATCTCATGGCGAGATTTTACCTTGGCCTTATAATTTGAATCACCACTCAGCCTGAAAGGAGTGGGAAGCAGGCTGAGTAAATGAATTTATAATTGTTTTAAAACCCCACGGAAGTAACTGAGTTGGGGAAAAATGAATTGCTGTCGGAAAGGCAACTTTTTAAATAGTTTTTTCATGGATATCCAAAGGTAATTACCATTACATCTTAATGAGGCCAGGCATAGAACTCCACAGCCTTTAAGGGAATGCAGTAATTCGTATTGAGTTATAGTTGGTAAGTATAACACCAATATTCTTTTTGACATACAGTGCATAGACCTGCACTGTCTATTACAAATGAATCCTGGAGATTGTTGGCGTTCTATCAGTGGAATAAAGACACGTTGTGCTGCTTTCGAGCAAGAATCTCAGGCAAGAATGTTTGAAATGCCTTGCTTAAACAGTACCCAACTTCCTGAAAATGTTGTGTAGTGATTTTTCTATAGATTGAATATATTATATATTTTTGTTGTGACATTCTGTTATGTGGAATGGAATAAACGAGAACCAAAATTGTGAGTTTTTTCCCTTCACTTTACAATGCCATTTCCACTTTTGTTTTATTTGAAGTGTTTAAAGTTCAATTTCTTTTGCTTGTTCAGCTACAAAAAGGCACAAGTAAACCTCATATTAATACTTTATGAAAACATGTCGATGGCCACTGTTTACTGTGAAGAAACGGCAATGGCAAGGAATGAAAAAAAGAAAAATAAATAACATGCGTTGTCAGCTTCATGTACTATTTATTTTGAGAATAAAAAAAAAACAGATTTAATTTGAACAGCTATTTGACATCCTTTGTCTTGTAGTTAATTCACATGGGTAAAGTAAGTCCTACACAACGCATTCTTTACTCCTGGGATAATTTTCTATTTTAACGTGTTTTCTAATTTTACGTAATGTAGGGTCTAGCTGTAAAATTAAGGCACACACACACACACACACAGGGGCCACGCCCCCTGCTGCTATGCTGTCTCTGCCTGCATTCAGAGCAATATAGTGTTTTTTTTTTACTTCTTTAAAATCTAATGAATATTTAAATTATGAGCAAATAGCCAAGCATAAAAATCCTGTGTTCATCTCAGCGCTACAAAAAATGTCACTGTCTATTTTCCTGTCAAGTAGTGGGCACCAGTGTTAAGCTTGTGATTCACTGCAGCTACATGCTGTCCTCTCTATGTCCCGGGCCAGATTGATGGGATGGGAAATCTCCTAAAATAAATCAAGGGCCGGCAAATACCAGCTAACTGACAAGTGTTTGTCCATCTGTCGTAAATATCTTCAAAGTGCATTCATTAATCTGACATTACCACGACATTATTTACTGTGGGGTCCGCATAGCTTTACCTTCTGTTTACATTCACACTGTACATCTGAGCTTTCAGGGCTTGTTAGGAGGGTGACTGATAAGCACCAGGTTCTGCTGAGCGTTTCTGAGGGTAGGCTTGTGAAAGACAATACTGACAGCTGAAATCGGAGGCCAGGTCCAAGTGCTTTCACACTTTCTGCTGGAGCTGCCAGCTTCCCACAGCTGGCTTTCACTCCATTAATACTTGAAAGTATATCCAGCAGACTGCTGAGCAGCTTGCCTGTAGTCCTGAAAGCTCTGTGTGATAATGGCAGAGTCATCGCTTTGCTGTGTATTAACTTCACACTTTAAAAATAAAGCCTGCTGATAATTATCTGTTTTAAGGGTTTTCCTGTTACACCCAGTAAATTCCTAAGAGCATTCATTTTTCTCTCGTTATAACGTCTTATACTCCTGTATCAGGTGTCAATGATATAGGTTACTGCTAGGCACTCCTGGGAATGCCGAAGTCTCAGTCATGACCCAGCTTGGGCAATGGATCCGCAGCCTTGCCAAGGAGCAATAGAAACCTTAGACCAGACTGAAACTGTACCAGCAGCAATCATAGAGGCTAACAGCCAACATACTGCAGACAACCGCATTGGGGTAGAGAATAAAAATGGAAAGCAAATTAAATATCTGTAACAATTTCTGCTTTCAGAATAGTGCCCGGCTGCATTAACTAAAGGTGCCAATTAGGTACAACAGCAAAACATTCTTTTTATGTGACTGTTTTAGATACGTTTTTTAATGTCAAGATGAGCTCAATGATAATATTCTGCACTGGATTAATTGCAAGTGTGTGTCATTCCTTGTCTATTCCTGTCTATTCCAAGTCTAACCACATCTGTTTTTTACTTCTTCACAGTACCAGTTTATTACCCTGGTAATAGTTAGGATAGACACAGTAAACCTTTTTAAAAATATGTTTAAAATGTTGGTTGGAATTGGAGGGGTAGGTGAATATGCTAACTCCCATTTTTGTCAAAAATAAATTACACATAAGAGAAGCTACTGTATTTCTAACCCAGGTGGATACACCCTGAAATAGCCAGTGTTCCAAATATACCACCATATGGGTGCACTCTCTACTCTACCAAAGCTCCTGTAGCTTTGCTCAACTTCACCTTAGCAGCTCTACAGATCACAAAGTGGAAGTGACAGTATTTCAGATTAACGATACACACGGCTTTGTGCATTTTATTATTAATCAGCGTGAAGCTGTGTGTTTATCTGTGTTTGTATCATTGTATTATTTCCTGTCAAAATCTTTAAGCTTTAAAGTTCTGCTGTCATTTGCTGTGGATGTCCTTCACTGAGGTGCTGAGGCTGACTGACAGTGTCCAGTGGAGGGCTTTGTGATAGGAAGTTATTAAACCTGTTCCACTGGTATCTAGTAATGCATCCTCATATTGTAACTCTACTGATACAACTGCTGCCATTGTTCTACAATGTAACAGAAGGATTATTGTTCAGGGAAATACATACAAACAAACAAACAAATAAAACACATCCGTTTTTATTAGGGTAACAAAAGCATGTTTGTGACCTAACACATTTTACATGTACAAAAAAAGCATTCAAGATAGAATAAAGAGATCTGTCCTTTAAAGATGTGACATCTACACAATAGGAACAGAAAAGAGTCAAAGCTTTGTAGATCAAATATAACGTTAAGCACAAAACCTGTCTGGCTAACTACGGTAACTATTCATAATGCCAACTTGTGTGTGAGACACAGACAAGACAAAATGAGAAAGTTACTAAGGCCAAGCTAACCCCTGAACACATTCTCAGTTGTGAGACATCATTACCATTTGAGAGAGTGTGGTTCTGCTCTACACTGCCATAGCTGTCCTTATTAGCTCTGCTGCCATTCAGACATTCAGGGAATCTGGGTGCATATATTTAGCATTACACATCTATCGTTTAGCAGGTGCTTAGATACTACAACATGGAGAGGGCTGTATAGAATAACAGATTCTGAACTAGTATGACCTGGCCTCTAGGCTGCACCACCTCTATTCCAAGAATCCAATGAGCAATGCATTATTTTTACACCCCTGCTTTCACAGGGTTTGTGTGGCACCAGTGCTCCTTTAAAGTCCATGACGATCACAGATCACTGCACACAATTCAAGTTTTCCCATTTGAAAATAATAGTCTGTTTAGATTTTAAAAGCAAATCAATATTTGCGGAAACCCTGTGTTCTTTGTGCTCCTAACCCTCTACTGGACACTCAGATTTAGAGCAAGGTGGTGCAGTGAGCTGCTGCATTAGCCTCACTAAGATAGAAAAGCCCAATCACCTTATCCAGGGAGAACAGGGACTAGCTAGAACAGCACGCTACGGCGTTGCTCTTAGCCTTCCCTACTCACTACTCTGAATTAAGGTGAGCCAAACCAAATCTGTTTGTTAGAGAGTATATGATATAAGTAATATTGGTAATACACATTTTTATTTTGTGGTATGCAGTTATAGTATTGCAATACATCAAATGGCTAAGCAGTTGATTAGAGTATGCCCTGTTGAAAGGATTAACTCATAAGTTATTTTAAAAAAAGTAGTGAACTTTACATAAAGTGTCTGTACACTATTATTTCACTTTGTTAATTGTGTTAACTTGGTGATTACATTGGAAATACACAACCACATGTGCAAAATACAGTGTTTTTACCACAGACGCTGGAAATTGAATTTTTGTTTATTTTGTCATTATTTTTGCATTGTAACTATACAACCATATGTATAATTACCATGTTACCGCAGTGTGCTTACAGTACAGTTAGAGATGTAATGTAACATGTTACTAAGTAAAGTCTAATCTTATTAATAAAATATATCAAATTAAAAAATGTGACTGATTGTCTGTTGTCCTTTTACCTACTCTATAACAGAGCAGCAAACTTTATTCTAGGTCTATTAAGAGGAACAGAATTAAAAAAAAATGTTATTTAAGCTTTGAAAATCAGATTTTGCTTTTCCAAAATATAACATTGTCCAGTTGTTTAATTTTAGATATACAATAATAATTGCATAGTATTTTGACTTATTTATGTTTTTATAAGGAGCGTTTTCGTTTGGTTGTTCAAATGGATAGACAGAAAAAAAAAAAAAAGATGTTCATATACTTTAGCCCAAACTGATTTATCTGCCACCTAAAGCACTTTTACAATTCAATACTGTACTACTGGACTAATTTAATGCAAACCCAATGTTGACTGAATGCTTCAGGGAACAGGGGAAAATTGTTACATCATTCTTTTCTAATCAGTTTGCGTTTTAATGTGCTAAAACTGTAATGAGGTGCATGTTTAGGGTAGATTCAGGTTTCACATTGCTATTTCCAGCTTTGTGGCTTCTGCTAAGTGTAGTAACACTTGTGAACCCACTTTACAGGCAACATCCATGAACATTTGTATTAGTTTTTGTTTTGTTATTATTGTTAAAATTCAGATTTAATTCGTCCAGATCTATTTTAATAATCTGTGAATCTCAATATCACCACACGTATTCTGGAAAGCTACAGACACAGATAAAAGGCCAGTGCTGGAAAAAGAGATCTGCAACAAATAATTATTTCATTATTTATTAATCACCATGGCTAAATTTAACATTCATTAATTCATTAATGTCCGAGTGCCCTTTTTGGAGACTGCAGAGGATGCATGCTATTACAAATCACGAAAATGTTTTTTGAGTATGAAGATATTTTAAAAACATGTTTTAATGTTATTATGACCACTCTACCCAACCTGATTGGCCGAGGTGACTCATCAGGTTTATAATTGTATTATGTTAAAATGAGACTGTCAGCTGGTGATGATATCTCCCTGTTGTCGTAGCAACATGACCTTCTTTAGAATAAGACCTGTTGAAAATAACAGTCAACATCGTCTTAAAACCATGTAAGACTAGTGAAATTTATAGCGAGTCCGTATTTAAAAATTAATTACTATTAAACTGAAACCAGTTTTGTTATGGTGAATTTTTCATAAATTAAAGGGTGCTCACAAATAAAGGGGAACAAGGATGAATTCATGTTTCAAAGGTCTGCTTAATAGTGTGCCTATTAAAAGTGGCTCAGTCCAGGCTACAGATTAGAAGATGATGTAGTATTTTATAGACAGGGCTTTTCCAGCAATTGTCAAACATTCAGTGAGGTACAAACTTGTCACCTTGACCCTTGACACATTCTTGACAGACTAAGTGCTATCTTAAGATATCATACTCCCCTATCTTCCCAGCTCAGTGTATTTGGATGTTATTTCCAGTGAAATAGTAGAAACGCTATTAGGTCTGAGAAATATACAGTACTGTTGAAACAAAAGCACTCACTAGACAATGGTCTTGATTCTTGATGTATTTTTCATCAAGGAAAAACACTCCCCTATATGTTTATTTTGATGCTTTTAGATGTACTGTATGTAGTTTATTTTGATATTTCTAAGTGGTGTTTATTCCTTAAAAAATAGATTTGCGTTTTTTTGTTAAATTATATTTCCATCTACATTTTCAGAATATTTAATTTAGCAATATCCTATTATGTGTGTTTGCTATAATTCTTGTTTCTGTGTGTCATTTTACTATCAAATGGTAGTTGTAACACAAGAAAAATAAATAAATCCTCACTTTAAACATTTCGCTTTTTTTAATGGTTCAATGATTCAAAAAGGCAACATTAAAAGTTAATAAGCAATTGAAGACAGAACAGGAATAGAGAATGATAGGAAACACACATATTAAGATATTAATAAAGAATATTTAGATGATATAAAGCATGCTTTCAGATTGTATACAACATTTCAACTCAACACACTGTCGCACTCGGCATAGTGAAAAAATCCAGAACTTTTGGATTTGATGATTGATGTTACAGATCTCTCAATGGGACAGCCCCAGTTACATAATGTCTTCAAGTATATACTGCAATAAGTCTCTGTGGATCATTGTTCTGACTAGCCTATTTCTAATGACTCTCAGTACCAGCACAATATAAGAAACACACTTTTTGGTTCAGTTTCAACAGATTTATACTTAAAAATGCACAGGTTTTACAAAAGCTATTGGTTGATTTTTTTGACTCGTTTTCAAATTTGGCCCAAAAAATACAGATTTCCTACAGAAATGTATAACTTTCAGTTATTAGACATTTGATATATACATGTATTCAAGTGCAATACAAGCCTGTCTGTATAAAGTACTGTAGCACTGATAAAGGCCAGCTTCATGAGCTTTACACAGTTAATTTGACAGTTAGCTTTCACAGCACCCCTGATATTAACCCAGGAAGGTGGGAACCAATTATATATTTCCTATAACAGTGGAATTGAATACCCCACCTACTACTATTCTAGTTGGCATAACCCACATTATACTTTGGAAATACATTTGTATTTACCACAGATACCACAAAATCCGGTGTATATACAGTTCTACCTTTTGTTTTTGTTTTTTTGTTTTTTTTTTATTCAGGATCAGACTTTTTTTTTAACATTCAATAAGCTCTTTTCAATTCTGGCAATGTTAAACCTGTTATATCCGAAAATATGTGAACTCAGACCAGTGATTGTTTAGCCATAAATGTTTAAAAAGTACTGAATGAGCCCTGGGCCGCATTAAATCGCAAGTGTGAATTACTGCATCTGTATTAAATGATAATAATCAGACCTGCCTTTTACAGCAGCTTTTGCGGTCATTTCTGGGCAGTTAATTTTTATTGTTTTTACTTTGCAACTGTCATCACCATTTACAGCTGTACTGTGTAGCAGTGGCTCAGTGGATTTCAAGTGAGGACATGTCCTGTAGCTGCAGGGTGATTGCGATCTCTCATACTTCTGGGTTGGTATATATTTTAGTGAAAAGCAGATAATAGTTTAAAGATGTGATAGTGTACAGAAAGTGCTAGATATAAGCTGAATGGATGGATAATTAAATGTGTCAATTCTGACACATCCCTTGTAAAGGAAAGGGTAACCCCAACAATATAACACTGGTTTTGTTTCTAGTAGCCTGCTGCAATGTATGCTAAGACGATAGGGAAAGTACACCATTTATAAAGATAATGAACAAATCTGTATTGAAACAATGAAGGTTTACCTGCGTGTTAAAGTACAACAAATATATGAGATTGCTCTGCTTAATGTTAGCTGCCCCAGAATTACATTACCGTACTGCAATTACGATTAACCATACTTTGCTATTCTTTTAGCCATGGTAAACTGTAGTTTTTATAAGGGAGGGTGAAGAACATTTTGTTCCAAATACTTCCTGTGGTTGGACAGTAATATTTTACTGCACACAGTACAGTAAAGGTAAAAACAGGAAGACACATTTATTATGTTGCCACCATATGACAACACTGTATTAATTTGTGTTGCATACACAATAATACATAGCTTAATAACAGAGCAGTTAAATTGCAATTCAACCTTGCATTTGTTTGGCTCAATTAAAAGCTATACTGCATCTGTTTTATTTATTTACTGAAGTGGAGTAGAAATATAGATTTGAAGAGAATCAAAGGTAAACAATAACACCCAGAAAGGGGATTGATTTTAGCTTCAATATTCAATTATGTTTCTGACAGTAAATCTCTAACACTAATTCATTCATTAAAACTAAGGGAATTAATCAGAGCAAAATATAGTGATTCAAATCGCATTCACTTCCAATGCTCTGAAACTATTCACTTAAAAAGCAGTGTTTGAACCTTCTTTTTAGAATTAAAAAAAACCCCAAGTTATTTCCCCCATTTCACTCCTGGCTAAGGAACTCTATAGAGGAGCTCACAATTATAACTGCGCTCCTCACTTCATAATAAGCCCTGTTTTGAATAATTTGCAGCAGTATGGAGGCCCGGAGAATGACAGGAGTAGTCAGGGAATAAACAATCATAGCAGGCTTTTGAATTTGCAAGAACGTCAGGCAAATTTAGGCTCATCATAAAAGAATTCTCTGGGCCTGTATTTCAATATGACATTTTTATGCTTTTTTATTTTCTAGCCCATTGCAGCCTCAGAGCCATGGCATGATTTATATGGCCTGGCAGTGCATAATCTTTTGTATAAGATATACAGGCCTCCAGAGGTTTAATTTCTTTCCTCGGTACTGCTGACAGCATTTGTGCTTTCCTTCTCTTCTATTTTCATTTCTAATGAGATATTGGACTTGGCTCAGTGAGAGCTGATATTTTCACATTTGCAGTCTGACAGACTAAATCACCAGATCTCAATGGTGAGGATACAAACCCATTTAAACTATGTCAAAATATTCATGGAGGCCCATTGATTCGGGCACTGGTTATTAGGAAGCTATTTGGAAAGTTCAGGTTTAATTTTAGGAGCTTTCTGCTACAAAACCACTCAGTTACATCACAGGCATCGGGATCGTCTGCACATTGTAGAAACACATTCTCTCCCCTTGTGTGGTGCATTGTTTTTAATAATAATTTCACAGACTATTACACAGATAGTTGTTAGAATATTCAAAACCTGGTTTCATATATAAGCAAAGCCATGTTAATTTCTCCAGTATTGGGGTATTTAGACCATTCTGTACCTGCTATTATCCCCATGTCAAATTTGAAACATTATCATATTAATTTACAAGAATATTCAATTGGTCAAGTACAGATTAATGAATATTATAAATCTGTGTTCCTTTTAATAAGTTGTGTATCTACGAATTTGCTTGTTAATTAGTTTTTATTAAAGTTATTTAAACCCTTCTGCATGGTACTAACCCTTTTACTTTAAAATAGCTTTCCTCTTATTAATAGATTTTCACTGCCCTTGTCTCCTGTGTTGAAATGTTTTTGTGTAATCTTTAATTTGGTGTAGAAGGATGTTTTGAATAGCTCTATACTGTAGGTAAGGAGTTACTCCCTGATTCCGAATTACTAGTGTTGAAGTTCAGACTCAGTTCAGTGATATCACAAAGCAGTGGTTTGGAGGGGATTATTTTGGGGACTTGCACATGTTATATTGTTACTTTCTTTGTTAATTAGTTTACTAGGATGAAAGTCAGGCACCATCTCTCTATAAATCAGTCCTGGGGAGACACAGATCCTGAAATGTACATGCTGTCCTTCATACATTTTGAGGTTTCATGAAAGAGAGAGAATCAATGCAAATACTAAAAGAATACCCACTGTCAAAAAAAAAAAAAAAAAAAAAAAAGAACAGGCTTTTGACATCATTTAAACAAACACGTTCTCACAGGGCTTGACAGTCCTTTCAATGTAGGATAAAGAAGATGAGATGAAGAGTGTCTTGCAAAAACACACACGACAGAGCTCAGACTGACAAGCGCTTCAGTGGAGCTCCAAGTGTTCACATCCGTTTTCATAACAGCTAGCCTGAAGGACTGACAACCCCGGATAGAAGTGCTATACAGACTGTGCCTGACATTCACAAAGAGGGATTCTAATCACAGAATCTTCAAATATATGTTTGTGAACCACACTGATACAAAACAAGTGATTGTGCTTAAAATGTACTATGAATTGTAGTAAAATCAGAAACTAAAACATTTATTTCCTGATAAAGTTAATTTAACCAGGACATATCATTGTCCGGAATACAGAATTGAACTCCTTGATCATTTTTAAAAATGACAAGAATTCTTAACTTTGTGAATATGATACGTTGACATCTTTTTAAAAGTTGTTTAAACAGCACCTCTTAAACATTTCAGTGGAGATATATATATATATATATATATATATATTATATATATATAATATATATAATATATATATATATATATCATATTAATTGAGGTTTCTAAGGTAATGTATTCATGGTAGATAAGAACATCTGCTTGTCAAATATCAAATACATTTTACATTCATACTCAGATTGTGTTCTTTTTACTTAATAAAAAAAAGTTTTTTTTAGTCTGGAAATAAGAAAGTGGTTGCAAGCAACAATGAGGAAACTATGTCCCGACATTACAGTTTCAAATTTATTTTAAACTCATTGGGCAAAATGTCATCTATAAACTACCTCCAGCATTGTCTGAAAACAGGCATAAATAGATTCTAATAATTATGTGTTTTCTTTGATTCAAACTATATCAAAAGCCACAGTCTTCCACCATCCCCACCAGCAGAGCCATAAAAGAAAGCCCCCTTAAATCTTCTTGTATTTTTATATCATTTTGGTGTGCACAGTATTATTGTAAGGTTGGAATTATGACTCAATACAAGAATGTCTATTTCTTTTTTGTTTGCCTCTATGTGCTTCAGGGCATAGTTTCCAAAGGAATTGCTATACATTATTGGGAGGGATTGTCGCTGCAGATGAAGGAGAAGCTACATGCTCTAGTACAGTGACTCTGCTTGTACCCAGTAATTGGTATATCTCCACTAGAATTTGCTGCTAGTGTCTCAGTTTTAACAATTGAAACAACAAGCTTAACCAAGTAGAACCAAGCAAAGACGGCCTGTCAGCTTTGATGAATGCACGGTGAATTTTCAGTTTGACAAGTGAATGACAAAGAAATATGTTACCAGGTAAAACCGAGCGCAGTTTTAAGCCTATAAATGCTTTCAAGATAAAGCAGACTGTGTAAAAGTTAAACATCAGTGATGAGAGACAATGATATATTTTTTCCCTGTTTTGGCACGATACAAAAACAAAGTGATTAAGTCCCCTTTTCTGCCTTTCAGACTTTCTGGTAGTCTCTAAATCAGTTGATGACAGAATCATACAAAATTTAATGATAGTACATATAAATGTAGAGTTTTTATTTAACTGGATTATTAAACATTTAAAGGGACATTTCACCCACTTTTACTTCATAAGCTGCTTTACTGTAGACCATCAATTTCAATTCAATGTTAGTCAAAATGAGGGATTTAAAACAGACGATAACTGAAATTAAGCATTTTGAATTACACATAGTGTGTGTATATTTTCTCATGAATGGACTTGCTTAAATAAATGCATCAATAAATATACATTTATTCCATAGTGACACATTTCTGCTACAAACTGATTTTCCATAGTTTAATAGACTGTATGGCATTTGAGCATTTTACAGCATACACTGTTCATGCTAAATATTTATTTAAAACATTGTGAACAGGGCCAACAGAGTTACTCTATTAGTAATATTATTCCTTAGGCCAAATGTTTCATGTATATGTACACTACATTATATTTTCAGGAAAATATTTTTGGATTTCTTGATTTTTTTATTTTTTTTCTCATAAATTTATGAAAAAAAAGGTAATTTCTCCCAATTTAGAATATCCAATTATTTTTGGGCTCAGCTCACCACTACCACCTCTGTGCTGACTCGGAAGCGGTGAAGACGAACACATGCTGTCCTCCGAAGCGTTGCCGTCAGCTGACCACAGCTCTGGGCAGCTTACAGGCAAGCCTGCAGGTGCCTGACCAGACTATAGCGGTCTCTGGTGCGCGGAGGACACTAAACTCCCCAACCTAAACTCCCCCCCGGGTGGTGCTCAGCCAATTGTGCACCATCCGCTCGGAGCTACCGTCCACGGTTGGCAGTGGAATAGCCTGGACTTGAACCGGCAACGTCCAGGTTATAGGGTGCATCCTGCACTCCACGCGTAGTGCTTCTACCGGATGATTTTAAGCCATGATTTGTCTCAATACTAATTTGATTTATGTGCTGTCTCCCATCAAAAAGGCACTTTTAGCAAGTTAAGCACCTATATGTATACCTAAAACCTCAGACACCCCTGGAGTTCATAAGATGCTTCAAGGTCTCCTGAGACTATTGAACTTGCAAAGCCTTTAGAAGGGCTTGTTGGATAGCAGGCATTGCTTATGGGACAGCAGGCAGGACTTGTAGGACTTAAGGTAGGGATTGTAGGATAGCAGGCAGGGCTTGCCTGGTCTGGGAATGTCAGTCAGGTTCATTCCAAAAGGTCTCATTGTGTTGAGATCCAGCAATGGAAAAGGCCATGGTTACCTGACAGTCATACCTGAATATCATGGCAGATGCACTTTTGCCCTCAATACATCATTACTTTACTGACAGGTATGGGTACTATGAAGAGGGCAATAACTGACCTATCAATCCAAGGAGTTCAGGGCCAAATTTAAAGAGCACAGCGGGGGAACACCTACATCTCCCCTGGCCAGCACATAAACCAGATTGCAATCTGATTGAGTGTCTGTATGATGAACTTGACCAACATCATTCAACAAAGAGACCACACCTAATGTGATGATTGAGAAGTGCAGACGTACAAGCAATCATGTCCTTCACTTTACAGTGTAATATCAACCGGGATGCTTTGTGTATGACTCAACACTTCAATTCTAATGGCCTAATCCACTTATTGTCTCTAGTTTGATAATTATATAGCTGGTTTCAGCACCAATTCCATTGAAGACTTGTTGCAAAGTGTTCGCTTTTAGAGCACTTACAGACCTTTTTCCTCTGTCCCTAGTGCTGTATTAATTTTTAATTTATTTCCATCACTGTGATTATTTTACCATATTGTTATTATATTGCCATATTTAAATGTAATATTGTATATTTATGGACAATTGTGTCAGAAGAAATGTATTTGTAATAATAATAATAATAATAATAATAAATAATAAATATAATAATATAATATATATATATATATATATATATATATATATATATATATATATATATATATATATATATATATATATATGTAATGTGTGTGTATGTGTTCTTTACAGAATAAAAATCACAAAACTCGCCTTGCTTAAATGCTTTTTTATTTTTTATTTTATGAAGATTGTTTGTTAGTGGCTAATGTTCACTAAATGTTTGTATTTGACATGTTTTCTTGAATTATCTTATATTAAGTGTAGGGTGCCAATATGTTTTGCCTGAAACTGTATTGGTAGCAGTGCAGTATAATGTGTTATGCTTTCTATTTTGTTGATAAACTAAAGAAAAAAAAAAAATTGTCCTTTAACTTTTGAGAATAATTGGCAACATCTTAAAATAATGCAAATTCGTATGAGTTTCATAGGAGTGCACATCTGAATACCTTATGTTTTGCAGTTATTTTCCAATGGATTTTCTGGTTATACTGGAACATTTAAAATAAAAATGGCCACAGAGTCAGAATTAACTCCAGTTACTGTAAACACTGCATGAATGTGACTATTAATTTTTACCATAGTGAGAAAATGTATATTGAAAGATGTCCCTGAGTTTATTGTTTTCCATGATGTAAATCACATGCTGGATTTGTTCCACATGGAAGGCTGTTCTATCCCATTCACTTCCTCCATCCTGATGTTCTTGCTCCTCCTGTGACTGAACTGCATCATTATCCAGCCTGATTAACCTCTACAATGCATCTCAAAGCCAAATGCACAACAAGCATAGTCCTGACTGGGGACAGAAGCTTGCAGTTCTCCTTACTGATCTAAACCAGAGGAATTCAAAAATATATTCTGATATATTCAATCTGATGGTCTGCTGTGTTCCACTTTAGACTGTAATGGACTGTAATATATTGAAAATCATCTTATTTCCACTCATGTCATTCCAGCAGTCACTTTAATTGAGTAGCAAACCAATAACATTCCAGATATATTGCTACACCTCTTTGTCATCCTTATGCTAACCCGTGCTGTTAGTTCCCGGTGCAGGGCTGTGTTCTTGTAGCATGAGGCCCAATAGGCATCATGTTCAGGAGCACATGTGCACCTATGTCTGCACAATGGGTACACATAGTGTTGGGTGTACGGTATAAATGGGCCTCTCAAGTCCTTAGTGGCCTATTCTACAGTCAGTCTGCCACCATTTTGCATGTGAAGTGGTGGACACATGTATATGGGAATTTACCGTGGTTCTTTGATCCATGATAGGTGCTTTAGAATTTTGGTTTACTACAGTACTTCCACAGCAGTTGATCAAGGGTTGGTGTTTCCCAATAATTCTCAAAAGAGATGCCCCAAAAACATTGGCAGAATAATTAAGACGTTTGTTTGTTTGTTTGTTTGTTTGTTTGTTTGTTTGATGGAATTACAAGATGTAAAATGTATTAACTGATGGGGGAAAAATATATAATAACAAATAATGTCACATGTGTAATTTATTTCTTATTGTTGTCAATTAAAGGATATATCTTTTTCATCAAGAAGAAAAAATTCCCCCCAATTATTTTTTTTGGAAACCTGTAATTTATATTCTTCCTAAATGAGGTTTATGAAACATTTAGGAGTCTAGTTATTTTTTTTTATTATCAAATTTCATATCAGTCTATATTCTCATTAGTTATTTAGATTAGACTAATAATGAATGCTGGTTGGATATCTTTTTTTCCCTAAATAAAAATGTCATGTCCCTTTGCCATACAATGAACCATTAAAGCTATTGGTGTATGCACCCCATTATAATCAATAGGTCACCCAGCAGACAGTTAATACTGAGACTGCTTTCACTGGCAAGCTGCTCTAGCGATACTACCTGTGTTGAGTGGTAAATATTATATTGTACTGAAGGACCATTAAAACTCATCTGACATATTACTTATCTTTGCTTTCAGTCTGTATCCATTCATAGCAATTAAAATAGAAGAGGTGGAGAATGAATAAACCGACAAATATAAATATATATATATATACAGACACACACACACACACACACACAAAACAATCTGTGTGGGTTTAATATGAATCTGGTTGGTAAATCTCTGGTTGATTGTTGTGTTTTTAGCCTCTCCAGGACAGACTAGTTGTCACAGAGACATTCATCACTAGGGTTAGGGGTAAATATTGTGATCTATTACTTTACAAGAAGCCTAATGTAAAGCCCCATAATTATCCAATCTAAAAGGAGGCAAGAGGAAAATAGAGCTTGCTACAATTTCAATAGTTTTGATTCCTATAGCCAAGGCTGCCTTGTGATTGGCACAGCTTGATGGTAATTCTTATTTATGTGGTGATGTTAATTCTATAGATATTTAAGAAGTTCAGTATTCCAAAGTCAAATGTTCTTAACCTAAGAATGAACCTGATCTTTTCTTCTTTTTTCTTCTTCTTTTTTTTTTTTTTTTTTTTGATGCAGTTCACAGATGACGCACAGATACAGATAATTGAACACCAGAGGATTTTCAGTCTTCTGTGGCACAATGGAAATTGGAATCTTCGGAATCTATTAGGGGAGCAATTCTGCACTTGCTCATACTTTTATAGATTGTTCTGTGCCTGTATGTGATACTGAGAGACACAGTCAGGGGCTTTCATCTGAACAAATTGTCAGCAAAAAACATGTTATTTTGCAGCATAAAGAAAGAATTCAGTTTAGTTGTGAAATGGTTAAAAAAAATAAAAAGCAGCAAGTGAAGTGTTATATACAGTATATATCGCCACTACCATTACATTGGATGTACAGTTTGAAAGACCTTTGTCTTGTAAGGCAGTTATGGAGCATGTAAAGGGCTCCTGAGCCCAGATTGTCAGTACATCTCCAGGAGGTAGAAGGCCATTATTTATCTTTGCCATCTCCAGTTTGGGGGACAGCTACACAGCAGGATATGTCCCCACCTTGAGGAGTAATTAGGACCTATATTTCTCCAGCCCCAGTGTAATTTACTTCAGCTGTGAGAGAAAACAGACAACTAATTTAACACCCACTGAGTATAAGCCTTATTCTAATGCCATTATCACACTGACTTGCTCTTTTGAAATAATTCTACCAGTCACTGCATGTACATCGTTACAGGCAGCTTATTTTTATTAGCCATTCACACACATATTTCCATGATTATTTTGCCCTTTGCTGTAAAGTATTATTAATATTCTTGATACCCTACCTCAAATGCTAAAAAGGCATTAAAAATCAATTTAATATTGTATGCTTACCCAATGCTTTGCTCTAAATATAAGTTACTTCCACCTACAAATTGTTTAAAAAAATGTTTCTCAGAAATAAAATTGGAGTGGGAGAAATAAATTTTCCCCAAGTGTAATATTGAGGTTTATTACCTTTATTTAACTGGATGGCTCAACTGAGAACAGATTCTCATTTTCGATAACAACCTGGCCAAGAGGCTGACACCATAGCAGCAAAAATACACAACACAATGTAACTCATTCAAACGAACGTACAAGAAAAATAAAAACATTTAAAACCATACGAATCAGTATTAGCAGGCACAGATATCAGTCAGCAGGGATTTAAACCGGTAGATAAAGGCAAAGGTAAGAAAACTGTTTGACTTTAGTCTACGCTGCAATACATTCCAATCCGGCAAACTGAAACGAGCTACGACCAAAGACTGTAGAAATCTTAGGTAGGACCAGTTTAATAAATTCATCTGATCTTAAATTATAAGACAACATTGAAAATTGTAACAAATTATGCAAATAAATAGGGGTTATACCAAGCAGCGATGTGTAAATTAATAAATATCAATGGGTCAGACGCCTTGTATGTAAAGTGGGCCATTTAATCAAAGAATAAAGATGGCATTGGTGAGTATAATAAGAAGCACCCGTCACAAATCTTATCGCTGAATGGTATAAGACAGCAAGCCTCCTAAGAGCGATTCTGGAGGCCACTTTATAAATGACATCACTGTAATCAAGAATGTGGAGAACCGACATCTGAACTACAATTTACTTCTAGAATGAGTAAAGATTTGCTGCGATATAAAAAAACAAATCTAGACTTAACTTTAACTTGTAGATTGTCAATATGTGTGTTAAAAGTTAATGCACTCTCCAGCCATACATCAAGATATTTATAAGTTGTGACTTGCTCCAGTTCAATCTTATTAAGAGTTAGAATTTTATAGTCAGCATTACAAACACCACGGCATTTTTTTTTTCTATTTAACATCATAAATTTAGTTTTGCCAGACATAAATCAGAAAAAAGCCTGTTGGACTCTATCAAAACTACTCTGCAGATCAGACACTGCTGAGGACATGAAAGAGCCTATTGAATATAAAATGGTGTCATCTGCATAAAGATGGATAAAATAGTTGCCTATTACCTGAGCCACATTATTTATTCACGATTGCAGAAGACAGGTCATCGTGAACCACTGGCTGGTGATACAGAGTTGGGGGGTGAGAGGGTGCCCTGTGGGGACAAAAAGTAAGGGAAACCGACACAGACTAAATGAATGATTGCTTCACTCCAAACACGAGGAAGCTAAGCTGAAACACAGAGAGCTGTTTCTGTCCTCAAGGGGTAAACTAGTGTGTACAGTATGCAGCACCTAATGTATTGTGTATAGAGAAAACTGTTATCTGGAACAGTATTGTGATACAATCTCCTTTCATTACGTGCCATGCAATACCAAGAAATGAATGATTCTGGTACAATTTATAGTAATAAAATAAATATAGTTCTACAATTTCAAAAAGATTTCTTGTAAATTAAACTGCCTGACTTGGTAATGATGTCTTATGGGCAGGACATTTCAATGTGATTATAATAAGAGGAGGGTGACAGTAAATGAATGTTAACAATTACTAACTGGATTGAATACAAACATAATGCAGTCTAGGTTGTGTTTATTAATATTAGCTTTTCTGAGAGTACATATAAGCTATCACTCGTTATTCTAAATGTAACTTAGCTGCTTATGTTATATGTTGTCCACAGGTATTTATTTACAGACTGGTGCTGGCAATGTTCCTCCTCTGTCTTATCATCATATCATTCTACAATATCAAGCCAATTCTAACAGCATGATTCAGTAGATGTTCCCTCGCAAGCTGTGCTGTGAACAAGTGGTAGTAAACACTGGTGAGATATTATTGGATTATTTGTGGATGCAGATTCCCTCAGATCTGCTGGAGAGAGTTGAAACACCTGACAGCGAAGCCTTACATCAGTAGATGCTCTGATATGACAATTAGTACAGGCCTGCGGGACTGGGGTTCATGTGCTCCAAAGAGAGGTCTCTGCCATTCTCACATCACTCACTGGAGGTGCCTAGCGATTGATTCAGCTGCACTCCAGCACGGTACGTCTTCAGGTAAATTTACAATGTGCTTTCTGAGCATTCAAGTGTGACCACTTCAAAGGTTGAGCCAAGTCTTTTACAGCCCTGGTAAAAGGCTTTTATTGATTTAAATTACAAGGGCTGTCTGTCTTTGGGTTCCTTAAGGCCAAAAATTCAATATAAAAAATCTCAAAGGGCTCCTGACTGGCACATCAGGTAAAGACACTCTGAGTGCAGGATCCGTCCTATAGCTTAGAGATCGTCAATTCAAATCTATGCTATGCCACTGCCAACCATGGTCGGGAGTTCCCAGGGGGTGGCGCACAATTGGCCAAGAGTTGCCCGGGCAGGGAGGTTTTAGGTTGGCTGGGAAATCCTTAGCTCACTGAGCACCAGGCAACTCCTATGGCTGGCCGAGTGTCTACAGGCCTGCCTGTGTGCAATTCAGAACTACATGGTCCTCTGACGCTTTAGTTCTGTAATGGCTTCACTGTGGGCTTACAGTGTGAAAAAAAGCGGATGGCTGACAACACACGTTTCGGAGGACGCAAGTGCTCATCTTCATCTCTCCAGAGTTAGTGTGGAGGTTGCAGCAGTGAGCCGGATTGAATAATTGGGTATTCCAAATTGGAAGAAAATCGGGCAGACAGTTTAATTTACATAGTTTATAATTATCTCCTTAATGTAGTTGTCTAGTTTCTATTCCACCCAGTTGAATTTATTCAAATACAGACTAAACAGGTTTTTCTTGGAACAACACACTTACAGACCGGTATATAGACTTCAATTTAGGGTTATCATTCAAAATCAAAATGTATTAAATCATAATATGCTGGGGAATGAAAAGCAACAGCTGTTTTTTTTTTTTTTTTATGAGAGTTAGTAGAAGTATTTAAAGAGTCATAGCTGATGAAATAATGATATAAAAACCATGCCTGTCATGCACTTTTATTTGCTGTTTTGGTCTCTGTCACAAAGACGGCAGTAGTGGGTGACGTCAGACCAGAAAAAAGGAACCAGGAAGCGATTGGTTTCGCTCAGCATTTAATAATGAACAGACAGAAAATAAAAGGTTGTAAAGACAAACAAAACACAGGACACGGCACTTACGCCAAAATAAATAGACAAACAAAACGGACTACACAGACAAACACTGTGAGCTGATATTTTAACTATTACTTTGATTATCCAATCTCTCCAATCCCATTCTCCACTCACCGAACACACAGCCCCGAGTGAGTGAAAACATGTTGCTTTTATGCAGCTGTACCAAGACTCGATTGCTAATCATTCAATTGGAGTTGCAGTTCAATTGCATGTGAATTAATAAAGTGCAATTCTCCATGCTCACATATTGTTAATTTTTACTTGCACGTGAAGTGCTGTGCAATCCTCGTGCCTAAATACAAATATACATTTTAAACACTTGTGTTACACAGACCTGTTTATATCCCGTGTACCAATGACTATACACCAACATTAACACACAACATACAACACAAAATACACACAGGGGTGGGGCACTTTGCCACAGTCTCACATGTGCATTTGTGAAATAAATTCAGTGACTAATGTTTGGATGACTGTAATGCTCTATTTTCTGTGATCCTGGGTCATGCCGTAACTCATCTGTAGCTTGTACAGAATATAACTGCTAGGTCTTCTCAGTTGAAGAAAAACAAGAGAACACATAACTCCTGTGTTGGCCTCACTGCACAAAATTTTAGTTGATTTTAAAATTGTACTTTTGACTCCCACAGGTATACACAAAAAAGAAGGAAGAGAGAGCCTTTAGTTATTATGCTCCTATAATGTGTAATGCACGGCCACCTCATATCAGAAGTGATATATCAGTTAATGGGTTTAAGTCGAAATTAAAAACATACTTTTATAGTATAACTTTTAAACTCTGTTTTAAAAATTGTTTTAAAAAAACACAAACAAATAAGGAAAAAACAAGAAAATAAACCAGAAATTATCCTGTGGGCCACCATACAGTAAACAACCAAGCATCTGGCTTAACTAAATTGTATTCATTTATAGAGATAATGGTACTGCTACGTCAGCTAGAACTAATAACACAGGCTCAAAGTTTTTCCAACCCACTGGAAGATAATACTGAAAATGTAGAATATGAATAAGCGACTAAAAAGAACCACAGGATTCAGGTGCAGCTTATTTTTTTACACACGTCTAAGGCAGCGTTTTTCAATCGGGGCTCCGCTTTGAGAGGGGGTCCCTGGTTTTGATGACTATGTGTCAAGGTTGAAACCCCTGGTCAAAGAGATAAACATGAGTTATGAATATGGCCTATTATTTTTAGAACAGTGGATAAATGTTGGCTTTTTAGTATTTGGACAGAGCTGCTGTAAGAAGCAGCAAAAACTTTTGTGTTGCCATATAGGATCTGATAGAAATACGTGTGACACTGCTGTGTTTCTTTAAGATATTCAGCAATGGGGCCCTTGGCTCAGGGAACCTTGTCTTATAAGGAGTGCAATCATAGCCAGATTATGGGAGAAAGTTCAACCCCACTCCTGTTTAGGAATGCAGCCCAGAAAAATAAATAAATAAATAAAACTACTCACAGTTCAAGATGGAAGCATTTACAATAAGTAAAAGCAGAAAGATCAAACCTTTCAGAGTATTTTCCATTTAGTTTTTCTTCATGTTACAGGGAATTGGAAAGTTATATTTTAAGTAGCTAACGACATCTAATATGGTACCTTTATCATAAATTCTGAGGTGAAACCATAAGAGAAGCAAAATACACTGAAGTTTATGACTTTAAGAAATAAAGAATCCTTAATTAGTGCATTCTTGGTTGCACCTGTTTTTAAGATAAGTGGAAAGTGCCTCTAGGGGGAAATAAAAGTACAATCAAGGTCACATATGCTAGTGCATATCTGGAATATTTGCTGAAACATCTTTCTAGTTCACCAAAAAGTTCTCCGACTTGTGCAGGAACAAAATGTACAGCCGTCATGTTGCCAAAAGCAAATGATTCCCTCCTGTTGTATAAACACACGTGTTAAAGTAACGGAAACATAAATTGTTATTGAGTGTTCTTCAACTATTGATATTCAACTGAAATGAATTTCTGCATTGGATAATTAAAAAAAAACAAAACAATCTGCTTGTAATAAATATGTACAAGATTTAGGCATCCCAAGATTTAGTGTTTCATATTTATAAATACGGCTGAAATGAAAAGTGTGTACAATACAAAACAAATAAGTACTACACTAGTGGCATTTGCAGAACATACTTCCAAAGAATTGACATTACCAGAGCCATTTCATTTCAAAATGTTATTCCTGATGTAATTTTTTATTCATAACAGGCGATTCCTTGACTTCAGTGTAGCACTGAAGCCACTCAGAGACATAGGTCAAATTCATTTCATTTCTTATATGTTTTCCTCTCACCGCAAGATGAAATAAATGATTAAGCCTAGAACAGTTGGCAGTTCAGTGAATGCACTCAGTAGTACCGTTACAAGATCGATTTTCTCAATACAGGAGTCTTTCTAGAGTGCACATTGCTTAGCTGACATCTGTCGTGGTTGTCATGGCAGCACTCTTTCCAGTATTGAGATAGGTCAGGCCTGACAGGGAAGGCCTCGCCTGTTTTACCCCAGTCATTTCAAGGTTAACAGCCAATGGACCATTGAAATAGGCAATTATGGTACAGTCAATTCCACTTAAGGGAATACAGTACCTGAGAAATAAATATTTACAAATAAAAGATTGCAGATATTTCTACTAGTATCCATTGTCATTATTTACATTACCTGAGAATGTGAAGGTGTTTTATGAAGCTCTATAAGTAAATCACAAATATTTCGATTGACTACGAGTCATTCAACAAAGACAGTTTTGTAACAGATAGGGAAAACCTAGATGTTTATAGGCTTGTGGATGGTGCAAAACAAGATAATTTTAATCAAGGTCAATTGTTCTTATCAAATAGAAATGTAAGCTTCCTTTGAATTAGCAGTTACTAACTTCTCTAGTTGAATACAATTGTATATTTACTTCCCTTTGACAACTTTCCCACTCCTAGCTATTATTATTATTATTATTTATTATTATTATTATTATTATTATTATTATTTATTATTATTATTATTATTATTATTTTGTTTTACCTCTAACAGTTCTGCTTACTTACTATAATAACGATACATTAAGACATGAACATTCCTCAAAAATGTCATCACATTAATTTTTTTTCAAGCCCTAAGCCTCGTCCTAACCTATTGTTTGTCTTTTTTTTATCAGAAAAGGGAGAGGTCAAGCACCATTTAAGGATTGTAGACTTTCATATCCATTCAATTATACACAAAGCTATATGACATAACACAATCATTTTTTTAGACAACTAAGAGACAACAACATTAACAGGGTAGTTCAAAAACACAATCAATAACACAAGCTTTGTAAAGACACAGTAGACATTTACTATGTTTGTCAAAGCAGCCTTCCCCAAAATCGTTATTAACTCCAAAATCTACACTGGTACAAAATGTGGGCACATATTACACAGTAATTAATCAACCATGTAGTTATAGGGTCATATACAGTAATCATTAAGCATTTATTGAAGTTCAACTTGGATATTAATTCATATATACTGCTAATTATATTTGATATAGTGATTATACACATCACATACTTGAGTTATGTTTATATCCCCTTAAACTGTAGTAATTATGTGGTGTAGTGTTTTTTTTTTATTATTATTATTATATTTCTGAAGGAAGGATTGAAACGATATCACTCAGAAAGGATTCTTCTTGTACCTACAGCCTCTATATCTTCAGCAATGCTGTCTGTTAACATGAACTCATTCCAGCACTTGGCCTGCAATGTCAGCAAGCAAATCAGATACTGTTACAGTCCATTGGATTCAGTTGAATGTACACATGTCAATCGGTTATAAAGAGTCCAGGGAGAATGAACTGAGTCTCTGCTGACCTGGGTTAGTTGAGCAGCTCTTTAAGCTCGCTGGTAGCATTCTCCTTTTTGGTTGCCTGGGGCTGGCATGCAATATCCACTAGAGCATTTTCATCTGATTCAAAGATCCATTGTTAACCCATACATAGTCCCCACCATTTTGTAGGGGTTGGAATAACGTTTAACCTCATTGTTGCTGCTTTTAAGAAATGGTTCTTGAGATGGCTTCTCATCAGCTGCCATCTCTAGGACAGGTAAAGTGTAGAGTTTTAATTAATCAAACTGTTTTTGTTAATGTTGTTTGAATGTCTTTGTCGCTGTTAGCAAATAAATGCAAATAAATTCGTCAAAGCATTTCTCAGGTGGCCCCTATTCCCATTACCATCGTTGCTGCTACCTGTAAAATCTTGAATAAATTGTTTATTTTATTGCACACAATATATTGTTATATTGTTTTCAGATTATATTTCAGTTGTTTATTATAAACATGAACAAATAATGGACAAAATACATAACACACAATTCAAAACAAATCCAACATTAATATAACATTAATCTCTAATTTAAAGGCATCATATTGCATATGACTTCTGAGGAATTGGGAAATGATTTGCCCCCTTTTGTTTCCTTTAACTATAATTATGTATATTCTAAGTGCATGTATTTACACTGTCTGTAGTCTAACAATTAAAATGATTTCAAGTTGTACTGAAATACAGAAAAAACGGAATATAAATGAGATTTGAGCTGCTGCATTGTAATATTAATAACTCTGATGCACAGTAATATTAATAACTCTGATGATGCTGATAGAGGTAGTATATGTACATGTTTGTATTATTATTACAAGACCAGCTGAAATGCTTCAAGAGAAGCAGACCTGTACATCAATGTTCAAAAATAAAGGTTAAAGAAGAGAAACAAAACAAAACATTTTGCATTCAAATTCCTAATTTACACATTTTGACTGCTTTAGATTCCAAACTGTAAATCTGCTTACAAAAATAGATCCGTGCAGCAGCAATGCATTTCTTTATTTGCTTCTGTTTTTTCAAACAAAATAAATGCAAACAAACGTCATTCTGTGCTATCTGGGCAGCTCCCCTTGTCTAGCATCCTGTGTTATTTAGGACAAACATTTTCCTGGTGTGATTATAGAAACAAAGAAACACACCTGCCTGCTCTGCCCTATCAGCACAGCACCAAAACATCCTCATTTCCAATCATTCTTCAGCTTTATCTCACTCCTCCTGATGCCTAATAGGCTGATTGCTATTTACTTTGGACCAACAGCTAATCTGTTAATGATTGATTTAAAATTGTTATGGCCATTTGTCTCTTGCAGTAGCTCAGGGCAACGAACAGCAGCATTAACCTGCCTGATGGATTGGCATTGCTAAAAAAAAGATCTCACTGTAACAGTCCACTGTCAAAACATCTTTGATTAAGAAAAGAGGCTTGGTGAGGGCTGTACTTAAAGGCTATATTTATAAGAATAAAGAAATGCAAATGGGCTAGAATGATAACAGCTTTGCATATCCTGTATTGAATTATAAGAGGCTTGTTTCAATGAGAAATAAACATCCTCTTATTAATATTTCAGAATGTGCAAGATGCCCAGGCTCCATCTGCTGTGAGCAGAACCAGACAGAGCAGTGAACCAGCTGGGGTGGAAACCAGGCCCCTGTCACAATGGTCTATTGACCTTCCCATGAAGCAGATATCATGTGACAGAGATTGGCTACCTCGGCAGAGGAATTGGAAGCAGGAGAAAGTGTTAAATACAACCAGGTAGACATTGATGAATCGACATGCTGAAAAATCGAACGCTTCAGTAATCAGCCAAAGGATCTGATATCAACAACATTTTTCAGTTTTGTCTAAACCCATTGAGCGAGGCATTTCAGCAAACTCACTTCTCGTTGGCTGAGCTCTTCATCTTTCCCTCCCTGTTCTGATTGGATTTTATATCCTCATCACTTTGTCTAATTATTTGTGTACATGGGAGCAGGCCAAACATAAACAGATGTGGTCTAAATGTGAACAGTTCTGATAACTACTTAGAGATGCAAAGTCTTATTGCAGTGGCAGCTGCATCTTGTTTAATTTCATGGCTTACATTTATTCTTGGGGGGGGGGATACAGTATACTGCAAAGGTCAAATAATCTCTATCCAGTGATTTTTTAAAATCAGTAGTTATTATTTTTCATTGTCTGAAAAGATGCTTCAGTGCTTTCCTTACAGTTGTCACAAGTATCCACTGTGACTGGGTTTGTTGCTTGTTAAAGCTGAGCGACAATGTGGGATAATACAGTAGCCTCTGCGTTGGTTTAGTGCATACAACACATCACGGGCACAACTGCTGGTAGTCTAAGAAACCAAGGATTGTTGCACAAGGAAACTGAAATATTTAAATGTGCTTTTAATACGGAAGAACGGTGACAGCAGAAAACATAGCTACCAGTCAGCACAGGTAATACTGAAAAACAACTAATGCTTCAATAAGAGCTGAATGAGGTTTTGGGGTGAAGAGGCTTTTGAAAAGCAGAAGCAAATAACACATTTCTTCCTCATCAGTAATCTCACCAACACGGCTGTTAAATTTTAATTACTCTACAACGATAATTAATGGAATTGTGCTGCATATCAGCACCTTATCAAAGTATTAGGTAGAAAAAAAAGGGTAGCAGTTTTCATGAAATGTCTCTAATCAGACTGTTTCATGTGTGATTATATAGAAAATAAGCTGTACAGTAAATGCACAATTTTGATTAAGAACAAAATTAACAACAGATGTTCTTAAGGCCTTAAATGTTAATTGTATAAATAAACACGTAAATCGTCACCACCTGAGTTATTACAGTCCTTCAAAGAGCAGCTAAGTGTAAAAACAATAATTATAAAATTGCAAACTAGGATTTTTATCCCAAGGCCTCCAGAGGTGAAAGGCTAGGGTATTAACCCCTTGTGTCTTCCAACGGTGGCACTTCAGGACTGAAATAAAGGCAAAATTCCTCAATCAAAACCTCTGTATTTTATATCTGTCTAGAAAAAAAACAACATTTAGATAAAAAATAACTGAAGTGGCACCTTTCTTATTTCTCTTATTGGCATTGCTGCTTAGTTACATAACAGTAGCAGAAAAGACAACAACATGTATGTATTCTTAATGGAATGTACAGACGGTACATCTTTAAAAAGATCAATGTCAGAGTGTTTGGCGTCACCCTCTTCAAACAGGACACGCTCTCATAATGCGTCTGGAATAAGTTTCGCTACAAAGCCATTACACAAGTATATACAAACAAAGCATATGCTGTTTATTTAGAGGGAACGACCTAGCCACAGTCATTAGCAGGCAAAGGATTAATTGTATCTGCAGCTTGCAAATCCCAGGGTAGACATCTTGCCTCCTACCTTGAAACAAAGCTGCAGTTGCTGTGCATAATTGGATCATTCAGATGGCAACACACGAGCTTACAGATCAGCTGGGGACGAGCCCATTTGAATATCAAGCTGTGCCACACTGAGGCTCCGCTGACAACTTCATTACCTCCCTGTATAAAAATGACTGCAGGGTAATGCAAATGGCTCTCAGTCACAGGCATATTTCACATGCAGGCAGAGGGCATCTTGACATCACTGAGAGGGAGACAGCTTTTGTCCAATTTAATAAGCCATCTTCAAGAAATAGCTCTCCTCCTCCCAATTTATAATGAAGTCCAGCGCCCCAGCTTTTCAGAGATGTTGAGGGGGTGAACTCCCCGGATGACTTTGTCTGTCAATCAAGGCGGAGTGAGGCCTTTGTCTGTGTTATTATGAATTTATAATGAATGCTAAATTTCCTTCAGTGAGATATGGTAATCTAATTAATATTACAGAAATGTCAAGCGCATATCAATCTACTGATAGCATTTATCACCTTTGCATTCGCATATTAGCGATGGAGGCAAAATACTTGTTTTGCTCCTCCAGCAGCTGCTGATGAAGTTTGACAAAAAAACTGATGATTTTATTTGTATGAGGTAGCGAATCATCAAAGATATATATATATATATATATATATATATATATATATATATATATATATATATATATATATATATATATAAACATTTTAATGAATTTAAAGCTTTTAAATGTATTTATGTAATATTTTTCAGACTTGAATGCTGAATTGGCTTATAAAAATATCTATTCTGTTAATCGAAGAATTAAGAAATATTAATGCTTTACATTTCATATATACCTTTTATCTGTCTTGAACTACAATAAATGAGTAGTTACAATATTTATTTTCTAAATTATCAGATTAGGTTTTTTTTTCATAATATGTCTGTGTATTTACAAAAATATTGTACAGCTATAACCACTACCAGTAATTAGTACAATAGACATATGCTCAGAAATAATGTATCTGTTCAGATAACATACTGATATATCTGCAGATAAAGTGCAGCACATCCATTAACGTTATTTATAGGTAACACATGTGTACTATATTTCAGCTTATTTATTTCATTGGACTTTGGGACTTGTGGCTAATTTGAAACAGCGCTTACTGTGGGACTCAAAACTACACATCCACATGTACCAGACAATAATAAGGTTCATAAATATGTCTTGAGTAAGCAACGTTAATGGGAATGTGGATAAGGCAAAATCAGCTGTAGAAGGACTATAAAGCTGACAAGCGCTTTCCACCCACATCACCCTGATTCTTCGACAGAAACCACTGGAGTGATTAACATGACAGGTGCCTCTCTGACCTACATGTGTACTGTGAATAGTTTATGAGTGGATTAGTAGTGATCACCATGATAAGGGACAGTGAAGTACAGGCAAAAGGCAGACGGTAGGACACACTAACTAATGAAGGGGACTTGCATTCAATCCCAGGCCGTTCAGAATTCAAATATTAACACTGTGTTAACAAACTGTTTATTTGTTATAATTATCAAAGCTGTAGAGATCATTTCCCAATTTTTCATTAGCCAGTGTAGAATGTGTTTTGATTGAGCTGAAAACATTTTATTTGAATAATTTTTAATTGCTTTGAAATGCACAGTGATGTGGTGTTTAGAAATATTTGATATATGTTTGATTACTGTTGTATACCAATAAATCTGTTTATATGATCCAATATGTATATGTGATCCAATATGTGTATATCTATACACATACATGCACAAACACACACTATATATATATATATATATATATATATATATATATATATACTATATTATATATATATATATATATATATAGTGTACGACAATCTGAAACTGCACTTTAAAAAAACAAAAACAACAGTAGAGTCATTGTTTCTAATAATTTAGTCAGTCACTCAACTCTATTAAAAAAAATAAACTGCCAAAAACATGTCTCAACAACTAAGCTGTAAATGAAGACATTCAATAAAGAAAGTGACAGTAACCAGTGCCCGGTATAACAGGAAGGAGTAGCTTGTCACCATCATGCCATGGCTGCGCTGACATGAAGACAATACAACTGGGATGACACTGGCTTATCTCTGTGGGAGTGTATTCCACAGCAACCCCCAGGGATTTTCTCAACACACTTCCCTACTGGAAAAGCTTTCCTCTACAGTGGCAGTAGACCCCTCTGAGGTCTTATTAAAATTTCCCTTATACATCGTAAAGTATGTCATGTCAGGCAGATGACAATGCTCCTAACAGTTTTTCCTTTGTATTGTAATGGAGGGATGGCGTGAGCAGTCACACTAGGTAGGGGCAACCAAGAGACAGATGCTGCCTCACAAAACTGCAGAGTAGGCAGTCTTAAAAGGGGTGAAAAGGGAAATTAAAGCTAGAGAGAGATCCACTTACAAAGGAGAGGCAAAGTCAAAGGATGTGTGATCATTACAAGAGAAAGAAGACAGTGCCATTTTTAGATTGTAACACTAAGGGCTCTCATACTGTGGCAGGGTTACTATGATATATATTATATATATAAATTGGATATATATATATATATATATATATATATATATATATATATATATATATATATATATATATATATATATATATATATATATATATATATATATATCTTGAATAACATTGTATATCAGGGAAACAATAACACCATTGATTTGTATTTAAACTAGGTAAACAGTGCTGTGCTTCTATAGATCAACAATCCTCATGACACCCAGCAGGTTCTTCAGGTTTTACACAAAACAGTTTTGAAAAAAAAAAAACCTTAATCAAAAATGAGTGGTGTTTAGTTACTAGCACAGGATCCACATTGTATGAGACGGGCAATTCAGTTATGCCACTGGGTAAAACAAATGAAGCTGATTGGGCACCATAGGCTGTGAATGGGTCCCTTTTGACAGAACTATCTCCAGCACAATTGTGCACTGTAATGGTCACAGCAGAGGCAAGGCACAACATTACATTCCACAGCTGCTGCTTCGCCTTTGTTTGAGACAGGAAGTGTTCACAAGGAGACAACGGTAAACAGACATGCTTTATAAGGGTAGATGGTGTATAGCATGACAACAGATTTAATGAGAATCTGCTCCGATGCAAGTTTACATCAATATAAAGGCTTCTCTATAAGCAATAATTGGTTCTTGCTGGGTCTTTTAACATTGTTTTTCATTTTTACAAACAGTAGTGTCGATTAAATGTGCAGTAAATTTGCTCCTTGCTTCTTAAATCATGATAATTCTAGGAACATACTAGGCCCTATCATGACATGAGATAAATATCTTGCCGATAAATGTTTGTGTCACAAAGAGAATAAAATGTAGCTCAATAAAAAATTAAAAAATAAAAACATACAAATACAAAACCTCCAAAGGCATGTGGATGAAGCACACATGTTGAATACTACATTCAATTCTGAACATGTACAATTTTTGTTCCTAAAAAGGGAACCGTGTAGTGTTTAATACAACATGGTATTTCTTCAATAGCAAATAAATAAAAGCTTTCAATTTATATCCACGTGTGGGAAATTCTTACATTATCAGTATTTCATAAATCATAAATATCAAATCATACATAGTAGGTAAAAGTAGAAGAATATGTTCTTTTACCCAATTTACCAGGAATAACACTGAAAGGAATTGCAAAAAAACAATAAACAAACAAACAAAAAGCATCCTAGTACCACACTTACTGAGTGAAAAAGAGAGGCTTTGCATAGCAGCTAGTGAGGAGTGCAGAGGTGCTCCAGAAAGATGAAGAATTGTAAGGATATTCATGTTGACTTGGCCATTGTTGGGGTTATTTAAAAGGTGAATTGCTAGTTGCCCTATGGAAAATTAAACCATTTTTTAAACAGCTGCTGTTAACCTATCAGTTAGACAGGGCATACAGTTGACTCTGCTTTTAAATACAGCAGTGACATTTGAGAAACAGTTGAAGGAAAACTAAATAATGAAAGCATACACAAAGAATGCATTACTAATGTCTACTCCAGAAAATAAGGATAACTTTTCATTTTAAAACTTGGAGAAGAAGCATGAGTAACAGTTTAGTTTAGGGATCGATTATAGAGTTATATACAATCTATAAACATGGTATTCATTATTTTTCTCACAGTTATAGATTATGATTAAAATTATTATGAAATCATATCTTGCCCTAAAGCTCTATAATAATGTTATAGTGTTATATTAGTGTTACCTGTGCCTGTATTTATAAATAATGATTGATTTTATATGTCAATATTTTATAGGTAACAGGACATTCATTTGTTTTCACTGACAAAATAGATAGATAGATAGATAGATAGATAGATAGATAGATAGATAGATAGATAGATAGATAGATAGATAGATATTGCATGGATGAAGGCTACATTTGCATCCTGAGCCATTGGGAAAAAAAAGTCATAATACAACAGTAATGACTTCAAAAAAGTGATCATTCATCTAGGAAAATATACTTGAACTTTGCCCCATTCCACTCCTCGAGACCATCACTTTCAATTAAAACAGAAAATGTCTCGTTTTCAGTCACTCGACAACACCCACAGTAATGATCAAGAAGATTAGAATACGTTAAAAGAAAGGAGGTAATGCGTGTACATTCGTATCTCAAGAGAAACTGGAGGTGAACGGGAAATTAAAACAAGGTAAAGGCAATCATCCAAATAAAGCAGAAGCACTAACGGATAACGACACAACGTTTCAGCACTGAAAAACTGCGTTTAAAAAAAAAAAACAGAACTGTACCGCTGAACCTCGTCTTCTTTAATATCAGCATCACAGGGGTATCCATGTATTATAAAAAATAATAGAAGGGCCTCTTCAGTGAGTTACGGGAAAACAATTCAATCTCAGGTTTCTGTGACAAAGATGTAAACATAATTTAGATATTTTATTTAACATCATGTAATCATAGACACTACGTATTGCAAAAGTCTACTGGAAGCCATAATAGTAATGCAATATTTCATATTGCATTTTGAAATGTCACATTTTTCGGTTTTTGTCAGTTTTTCGAAACTACGTGATGGCTTTACTATAATATTAATTCCAGAGTAATAATAGTTTGTGCTGCTTATTGATGCACAGACACATTGTAAATTAAGTTGCTGCTACCGGCTAATCATCTTAAATGCAAGCTTTTCCTGTTTATACTCTTAGTGCATCGGGCTTTTGCTGATTAATCACTGGTTTAGTTGTTGGAAAAAATAGCAAGTGAATAATGTGCAAGCTGATACAAAATTATTGCATTTTTACTTAAATACACAGTCACCTCGAAACCTCTATTCAAATAAATAAAGCACTATGTGTCAGTTTATTGGAGTTATGTTTACTGTGTCTCGATGATTTACTAAAATCAATTCTCACAGAGCTGATATATATATATATATCGTAATATATATAGATTATATATATATATATGAGATAATATATATATATATATAATATATATCAATATATATATTTGGAACAACGCAAAGGTTGTTTAAAGGGACCTTAGGTGGCTTTATAGTTATTTATCTATATTTCCGAACAGATACTGAAAAGATACTTTTTTTTTTTCTGGGAAACGATGAGAAAACAACCATTCACTTCACCAGTTAAAATGCAACACCTGCCCTCTACTGGTAAACTTTATTTTAACAGATGCAGAATTAGTATGTTCTCTGCTGTTTGTTAAAGAAAGTTTATGAACACTTGGTCTTACCATTGTTAATTTACCCATTTGCAGTTAACTGTACATGCAAGTGCTGTGTGTAACTATTCATATACACTGCTTTAAATTACTTCTGTATGTGTTACCATACTTTCACTATGCTAATACCAGGCCTGTAATAAATGATTACTGGAAGTCTGGAAGTGGAACATTATTTTATTTATTTGTTTATTTATTTTTGCGATGTATTTATTTTTACAGTTTCTGTACTTTCTGTGTCTTCTATGAAATAATTAACAGCAGACAAATAAGTAATATTTTATTCAACGTCTACAAATTTTTTTAGAGATTATTTGCACCTTCATTTGTGCTGTACTTATACGTATGTACTTATACCTATGGCCAATATAAATTAAAAGACACAACTTAACTTAAGAAGTAACACGCCGACGAGTACCTGCTGAATTTCACCATATATCACATACGTGTGTGTGTGTGTGTGTGTGTGTGTGTATGGCGAAATTTTGCCGGTACTCACCTGGCACTTATTTTGATGCCAGTACTGGGTACTGGGACTTATTTAATCTGCTTTTCATCCAACGCGGATGCATTCCATCCCTTTACATAGTCCACTAGCGCAACGTTTCTCAAATGCGCTTTCATTCAGCACAGTTCCAGCTGCTTGCATTCTGTTAGCTGCTACAGGCCACTATTAACACCAGTATAATCACTGCATGTTGATTGGCCAAGCCTTCATTCTGATCAGATTTCATTTTGCCCATGAGTCACAAATCTCTGCCCATTTCGCTTTGTGTCAGTGCTCATCCTTTGATCAACGAGAGAAGACCTAAGATGTGCAACATGAAAACAGTGGTATGGAGTCATTTTAATTATGTGAAGTAAAAAATATTTTCTTTAGTGCGTTGGAGAAACTATCTGAAACATTAAAAACGAACATTGCTACATATGAATTTGAAGGCAAAGAGCCACATCAGTGTTCTCCATAAATTACATAGTTGATAAATTTAGAAATAATCACTATAACGTGTTTTACCTTGCACCTTGCACCAGAATTTGCATGAAAGTTTCTAAAATGGCAAGTGATGTGTGGGACAGTAGGGATTAAAATTATAAAAACAGAATCATGAAAGTGCTGCTTCAGATTTTGGTAAGAGAGTCAGAATCGGGATACAGGTATAGGTGTGCTTCACATTTTTCAAACACGGGCCCAAAGTGCAAGGTACATGTAAATATATATGTTAGTATAGTGATCAAAGTTTTGTTTTGTTGTGATTCTAGTATTTTCTCTTATGAGGACTGTAATAAATGAAAAACACAAGGGTGTAGTTTTTTTTCTTTGTCATTGCCCCCTTTTCTAAAACATTATAAAGAGTTTATTTAAGTTAAACATGGGTTTTCACTTGTGTGTACATCTAAAAAAAAAGGCATAAGTAAACCACAGTAATGATATTAATTTAAGAAAATGTGTCTTTTGACACTTTGTTTATTATGCAGAAATCATAATACCATGGATAATTTATCTTTTTTTAAGACTACTTTTATACTGTTTCTGCCTGGAAAACTTTTGTATGGAATAGATCATGGTAATCAATCTATACAGAAACACAACAGAGAAACACAGAATATATTATTGTAGGGTAAGTAATAAGTAAGAAATACATAAAACAAACAGGCACATATGTTCTAATCCAAGGCTATTATAGCATGGCCAGGTCCTGTTGTAGGTGAGTACCCAGGGTCTGGAAAGTACAGGTATGAATTCAGAGAATACTGTGGAGATTTAAATGGCAAGTCAAGTGCATCATTAGTGGTAGTAGTGTCTGTTACATAATACATTTCAAGGGTATTTTAATCCCGTATTGTGCATTGTTTGACTTAGACCTTTTTGTATCATTTTTTTCATAGCACAGTAGTTTTATACCATTTTTTATAACATCATCCTTTTTTTTTTTTTAGAATATCTTGAAACAAAACTCGTTTAAGGTTTAAGTGTTATATTATCATACATGACTGAATGATACAGTGGACACAGAGGGTACAAAGCTTTCAGTATTTTCAGCTTCCTTGTTTATGGTGAATTGGCTATAATTGATCAGTTATTTTTTAAGGCTTACTTTGTATTTATAAATGTATTGTGTACCGATATGTATACATTTTAAAGTATTTATTCATTGGCACTCAAATTATCTCCATTTTTTAAATGTTTACACCCAGCTGTGCTGACTCATATGATAAATGAATGTTTTCTGTTGTTTATTGATATGAGTTCAATAGTAATTCAACCATTATAGGGATTATACCTTTGCTAGAAGTAGTAAAGAATAGTAAAAAAAAATATTTAAATTAACATGGTAAATCACATAGAATTATAGTTAATCATGGTAAAGTGTGGAAAAGCATGCTAAATAGGAAATTTACCATGCAAATCTATTGTGGTTAAGTTTCATAATGGTAGTTCATACTGAAATAAGTTGAGTATAATAAAATGTTAGTGCTGGCACAATATTGATTAATATTTAATTAGCTTAAAAACTAAAGTATAACTCATACCATATTACAATTAAAAAAAATATAATAATAATATAATAAACCTGGTACCTCATCAGACTGGAGAGGAAGCCTCTTCTGTGCACTTGAACAAGTGCTATTTCTTTCAGAAGTCTAGAAATGAAGTGTATTGTTTCCAAATAAATCTAACCATAGCTTAACACCCCTTTTTTTTGGCTACAGTTACATTCCACTTTTTTCCCCCCTTGGCCTCCTAATCCTGTCATATTCCTATTACCAGTAGCTATCACAAACTGCTCGCCACTTCACCAGCAGGTCCTTGTGTTTCAGTGGTGCGACATTACAGCCCAATGAAATGGGACTGTTAAACTCACGCTCAGACTTGCCCACTTGGCCATGAACATTAAAAGCTCAAGTTCAAGCATATCTACATCCACTTGCTTTCTTATATCAAACTGAACAAGGTTATCCCAGTGCCATCTGTATGTGTCATTCCTCACCTGTCTTCATAAATATCTTCCTGCAAAAATTGACTCGTCATGGGAGTATATCAAACGCTATCTGTTTAACTGAACAGTAGAGATGAAGTGTGTAGAGCAAGTAAAGTTTGTGTACTAAAGATTTAATATAACAAGTGATTCATTAAAATGCATGCAATTCAAAACATATGTGGGAAGAAAGACTATTCATATTCATGCATTAGCAGCTGCTCAGTATGTTTGCTCAGCAGCAGCTCGAAAAATCACCTCCCAATTACACTGTGCTGGTATTTATTTCCCTTTTTTCACTACCCTGTATTACAGAGCAGTGCTGTTGATTACAAAATAGGCAGTTTGACTTTAGCAATAGGTCTTTTTCACTAACTCTTTCTGTCATGTAAATTCTAGCTGTTACAATGAATAAAGGGGCCAATCCATATTTGCCAACCCTAATATGAGATCTGTCAGGGCCCAAATTAATGAGTTCCAAATTCCTTACATCACAATAACTACTTAAGACTGGTCGATTAATTATATAAATCCTTCTCAATTGTTTTGTGTTTCTCAGCTGAGATTATATCTTGCATTTCTTCGTGACTTTAGACCTTGTTATTGTTTTGTTCAAAGCACTTCTCTTAATGTATTAAATGTGTGCTTTACACAATTACTTTAAAAGAAAGCTGAATTATGTAATGGGTCTCTTGCATTTAAATGTAAAACTATTGACTGAAGTAGTATTATCTAAGAATATGCAAGGGAAACCATATATTCATTGGTTATGTTATTATTGAATATTATGTTTTCTTATAGTAAATGTGCATTTTTTATTGAAAATATATATGTTCCATAAATAGCTGCAATGAAGCTGAATTTTGAATATATATATATAGATAGATATATGAGTTTTAAGATTCAGACATCATTTAAAAAAAAAAAGAACTACAAAGTCTACCGGAAGCCATAATAGCAGTACAGTATTTCATGTTAGATTTTGAAATGGCACATTTTTCAATTTTTGTCAGTTTTTTTTTGTTAAGTACTGTATATAGCAAACTACAAAGCTGTATTTAACTCAATATGTTAGCATAACATTATTCAACAGGTCTCATTGGACTTTATGGAATGTATTAATTCTATAGGGTGAGGAAAAACTTTTGGCCACAGCTGTACATTCCTGATTTAATGTCAGCCTGCAACAAAGGTCAAAGGTAATGACCACCAAGCACTTCTGACTTTAATGACGTGTCCTAACACAGGGCTGCTATTCATTAAACGAAATCTTTTGATACAGAGATCAGTCTAACACCTTGATTTCCAAGTATTTTCAAGTAGTAAATTATAACCACAGTAACAAGAAGTTTTTACAGCTACAAAACAAAACAAAAAACAAACAACTTTTTTTTTTTTTTTAATAAAACTTGTGATACCAATGTTTGATAAATCTGTGAAATTAACACCGACTACATTTTTTAGAGTCATGTGTATAACTCCACTACAACTAGCCAGACTCGTTGGATTGCTGTCAAATGTATTTAGCACTTTTTGCTAAACTATTTAAGAACATAATACAAGATTAATGACAAACAGATATCAGGAAAGTACAGAAAATTTGAAAACAACAAACAGCTCCATGAACTGAACCAGGAAGACCATGCATACATCCTTTAGAGGTGGGACTCTGCCTCAGTATTGATATGGCACTAGGTTCTTATAAATAGAATATTCATCTGGAAGTCATAGTGCAACTTTCAAACTGAAACGACACAAGTCTACCTTACCTAGCTATTTCTATCATACTATCTGAAGACGGCGATAGCAGAAATATTGATGCGAATTATTAAAACAACGAGTTATATATAGATATATAATAATAATACCAAAAAGTATATGTATTCCAATACTGTCTAGATGTAACATAAATGAGTGTTATAGTTGTTGTGGATTTTCATAGTGAAATCCATACTGTTTGTTTCCTCCGTTTAACCCTTCCTCCAGTTAATTGCGTGACAGACCGGGACTACAATGTAGTGGGGGAGGACTAATAATGACCCACTCTGGCTGTCTCTGGTTGCTATTGGTTACATTGAACGACGTTCCTCAGAGTTACTTGGAGTGTTGCTATGGGTAACAGGAGTGAGGCCGCCTCGTTCCTACCTGACAATCGGGAGCATCCTGCAGCACATGGGAGTGCAAAGGACCAGACAGCCGCTAATAACAATAAAACCTTCTCTCTCTCTCTCTCTCTCTCTCTCTCTCTCTCTCTCTCTCTCCCCTCTCTCTCTCTCTCTCTCTCTCTCTCTCTCTCTCTCTCTCTCTCTCTCTCTCTCTCTCTCTCTCTCTCTCTCTCTCTCTCTCTCTCTCTCTCTCTCTCTCTCTCTCTCTCTCTCTCTCTCTCTCTCTCTCTCTCGCTCTCTCCTCTCCCTCTCTCCTCTCTCTCTCTCTCTCAGCGCAAACTTTGCACGGGAGATTTCAAGGATCAGGACTGGAAGTGAAAAAGTGAAGGAGGAGTACCTTCTCTGTGAATGAGGAGCAAAAGAGTTTCCTTTGACTTCCAGAACAAGTTAGTGACTCTTGAATACGTGTATTATTATAATTATATGTTTTCTTTTTAGGATAAAGGCCGGTTATACAATTGTCCACAGGAGAGGAGTAAAACTCCTTAGCCTTAACAGTGTTTTTATATAAAGATAATCATGTAGAACACGTGCTCTTAATGTTGCATAACTTTTACTATTTTGAAAGATAAAATGTATCATTTGTATCTGTATTTTCAAATAGCTACATTTAAAACGATTAGTTGGTTATACTATTAACTAAACATTTTAAATGTGCGCCAATGTGTTTTGCTCCCAATAATAGCTAGCGTGTTGTTTTAAATACACTCATCTTCCGCTCTATTTCTAGACTTGTTTAAGTGTAAAGATGCATTTTTCCCCCCAAATGTGCTACTTAATTATTGTACAATAACTGGTTATTTTTGTGACAATATTTAAATATACTGTCTGATATTGTGCTAGAAAAGATATATACTAATAAATGTAACAAAAGGCATGTTAAAGACAAAACTAGGGAAATGCTAAGATAGTGGAATATTAATTTTAAGCAGGCATCAAGATTATAACTAATACAAGCTTGAGTTATTACTTTGATATTAAAAATATATATTGCTCTCAAATGCAATAACTTGATCTATTTTCATCAATTAAAACAATGTGCCGTGCTTGAGGTTTGTTCAGATACCTATTAAATTGAATTACTGAAATCATGTTTTTAAACTCAAGAAATTTGAGTGACCGTTCTTCAAATAGTGCTTTCTTAAGTGGGCACTCATATGATACATTGTTATGTTATTTGAACCATCACATGTGGTGGCAGATTAAATCATGCTATGAAATCCTATAAACAATATATAACTTTCAAAATAATGTATTTATATTTTTGAAATGTGCCATTTCAAAATCTAAGATGAAATACTGTGCTGCTATTATGGCTTCCGGTAGACTTTTGCGATATCATTTTGTAGTTTTTTTGATTACATGATGTTAAATAAAACATCTAAATTATGTTCATATATATATATATATATATATATATATATATATATATATATATATATCGATAATATATATTATATATATATATAATGATGTCTCAGTCCTACAATTCTAGGTGATGCAAAACCTTTACCATAGCTGTACGGTATCAAATTCTATTCTGTGCAGAAAAATCAATTCAGTTTTTCTGTTAATTACTTTTCAGTTTAACCTGGGGGTGTTTGTTTATAAATTTAAAGGAAAAACAAATGAATAATTTCTTTACACATTTTTTTATTAACAATATTAAGTTTGACAAAAAAAAAAAAAAAAAAAAACACAGCAGGATTAAACAACAACTGAACCCAACAATTTCCCGTAAGACATCTTTACTGGTTTTAAAGAAGACTTTTGTGTAACATTGTGTGTATATATAACTGTTTATTTGACCAACCATGTGTTTTTCACTTGTCATTTTCACATTCTTTTGGAGCTTTCAATGTTGACACGCCTTGTACCTCTGTTCATAATATGCAAAATCCAAAACTTTTAGAAGGTATCAAGTAAATCACCACTTGTTAAATAGAAAAACTGGCCTGTTTTTAAAGACATATACTTTATTTACCATACAAAACATAACTTGTCACCATATTCTATTCTAAACATAAACAATATTTTCCATTACACACTGAAATTCACAATATAGGCTATATATATATATTCTAGCTGAGTGTGCCTAAATGTACATAGAAATTTCCGAGCACTAAAGGACCAAGATCAAATGAAACTCATTAATTATATCCAGAATAAGCCCATGCAAACAGGCCTGGAAGGAAATTGTGTTTTATGTTTGCCACACTTGGGCCAAAAACTAAATGGACTGAAGTTTCCTGAGGCAAATTCGAGTCACCCACGGAAATTAGAAAACAAGCACGAGGCACATTTATTTTATTACTACTTATTATTCTTAATCCCCCAAAAACCAGAAACAAAAATATAAGGTCACTTGAGATTTTTGCAAATAATTACAAGAACGTTGGCGTGCAATTACTATTCACAGTGAAGCACTGGAAGCATTTCTCACTGCTGTCTCTGATCTGTGTGGAAATATTAAGAGAGCACAGCCTTCTTAATACAGATGCTGATAAAACCATTAAAACAGGACCCACTCTGGTATTATACATACTTACCAACAAACATGCACAGGAATGCTTTAACACTTCAAACAACATCTATATTTATATGCAATTTGTGATATACTTCAATGGTGTTTCAATAATATTTGGTCATCTTTTCTTTTTTTACTGACTGTCTTATTATGTAGATTTGAGAGACAACACAATTATAAAATGAACAAACACCACATATGATGACACAGACCTAAATGAATTAAAAACAGGGTTGAGCTGTGTCTGTTCTTTCCTGGTGATGCAGAATTTGCACACGAATGACCCCAGTGACCATCAGCACATTCACTGCTTCAATGCCTTCCCCCCAAACAGTTCCTGAATGGAATCTTGAATCTCATCATTTCAAGGCTGTACTTGGTGTTTTTCAGACGGAGATGCCGACAACAATCTAAAGAGTTCCCCCTCCCTTGCTCCTGTTTTGCAGTCTTGTGAGGCATTGTCATCACTGCCATGTCCCAGCACTGAGGATGAACTGCAGGGAGGAAAATAAAATAGTCAAGAGGAAATTGGTTTCCACAACATACTGAAAGCCTGAGTAACAGAGGAGAACCTTAATTATCTCCAGTCACAAAGAGGGACAGGAAATGTGGACTTTTAATTAGCCGTTCGGAGTGCAGTCCGTTTTTTTTTTTTTTTTAAGCTAGCTAGATAATTTAAAAGGAAATAATTCAAGTCTGACTAAATGAAATTCACATAATCATAATGCAGACAATTGAATTTCCTCCACATTCATTAATTCAGTGCAGAGGTGTAGGCAAAGGCTTCTATGATGAGCTGTCATGGCTCAATAAAAAAACCTCAGTCAATTCATTTTTTCATTATCTTCATATCAGATAAACAGAAAGTATACTGACTAGATAAGCTGAAACACAAAATACCTCTCTGAGTCAGAATCCGAGTAGGTTGGGCTTTTCTCTTCGTGTTTTTCTTCTGCAGGGAATCGACTGTTTGCACTAGAGTATCTCTGTATTGCTTCTGCAACAGTGTACTTGGTCTGCCCGGAAACACAAGCCTCAATCTTTGTGGGGCTGAGCTTGGACTGCAGAAAGAGGTGCAGTCTGCTATCTGATAGCAGGGATGTATTCTGTAAAATTCTTCAAACAAAACAAAAACAAAAACAAAAAAACACATTATAATATATAGCCATTTTTGTTTATCAGAAGATAAAATCTCTAAATACTGTATATTTTATTAATACTAATCTTAGGAAGTTAATCATTTTACCTAAAAGCACATAGGAACATGTTTTATTTAAAATGCCTATTAGTGAAAACAACCACAAGCTACTTAATCTTTACCAGATGCCCTGGTAGGATCTCTCTACAATCCAGTATATATAGTATCATCACTCTAAACTCAAAATACCAGTTTATATTTCCAGATAATCATTCCAGGTTTGTTTTTTTGCCAACAACAACCAAGTACTGGTATGCACCATCGCTGTGCCACTACAGCTGTGGCCTTGCAGCCATTGCCACAAAGTGGTCGGGCACCCCTCCCCACGGTAGAACAAAACACAAGCTACTTGTTTTAGGGGAGCTAGCCCAACTCTCCCATGGGGGAATACTGTGGGATAGACCTATGTATCTAATATAACAGATAAGAGGGGTAAGGGGATAAAACACACATACACACACAATTTTAAAGGATAATTTTGTTTCTGTACACGTCCCTATGGAAATGAGTGTTAGCACTAAGAATATAAATATTTTTCTATTTTATCGGTGATCTAATACAATTAATTATCCAATACAATAAATGAGAATTGATATAACTTAAAATGATGCTTTTTAAAGACACATTTTTAAATGGCCTTTAGATTTTTTTTTTTATATACACTTGTAGAAAATGTAACGAATGGAAAGTTCATAAAGTACTGTTTTGTCAAAAGGTATTGAATTCAGTTCCATTAAATCCTGATTTCAAACTGTCACAGAGACAAACATCTATAATAAAGAATAGGCCTAATTATTCTGTATTCTCTACTTAAAAAAAAAAAAAAAAAAAAACTGCAAAATTACAGTCTGGAGTTAAAGATTAAGTAGCACGGTTCTGAAAAATAATGTGTTCCACATCCCAACACGTTGCTACAACTGTTTAAATAACATACCTTTAGTTTTTCTTTTCATTGTTAACATCCTGACAACATTTTACACATATAAGTCTATTTTAAAGTTATTTTAAAAATGTCTGTTCTAATCTGGGTTTGAGATCTGTCCTCTAAATAACTGCAGGAAAAGGAAAATGAATTTTTTAAAAATAACAAGTGCTCTGGCTTTTTTGTTCTGTACCACATCATGGGTCGTTATTGCTGTGTTACCTATTTGACAATGTGAGCAATAATCCTGACAGTGCACTAGAGCAGACATTTTGAAAAGAGCTTTGAAACAGACTGTAAAAAGTTGTCAGAATGTTAACAATGAAAAGAAAAAGTACAAGTACGTTATTTAAACAGTTATAGAGGCATGTGGGGATGTGTAACGCTATATTTTATGCAAGACTGCTACTTGCTCTTTAATATGCCCCTATGTGATGCATGCATTCAGAATGGGCATGGATTTTGTTTCTGCATTGTTGCAGTTAACACGTAAAATCAATTGCACTTCTATTACTTCACACAGTAGCACACAGTTTTTGTGTCAATGTCCAGAAAGGTAACTTTAAACCCCTACACATTATTGGGAAGTAGAAAATAAATAGAGCTGACTGTTAAAAGGCATAATAGTGAAATGCAATAGTGTACATTCAGACCAAGCGGACTCAATGATCAATATATGAATAAGCAATTTGTATTCAGTGCAATCTGTTTTGATGAAAACATCAACAAATATCTGAGAAATATATGTAGCTGCTCACAGTGCTTTAAAAAAATAAAAGCCTAGAAAGAAATGCAGAGTACCATACTACTTATAATTGAATTGCTCAATCAGCAGCATAAAATGTTGACATTTTTTGAAAATAATTTTCATTAGGCTATACATTGCTGTATTTCAAATTCAGTTTATATACTGAACTAGAGCCCCACTACTGCTGAGAATAATAATTGGAAACAAAATTACCCAACTAAATTGCACTGCATTCGCTCTACTACAATTTGCTACCACCCATGTAAATGGCAAGCAGTTATGCTCAACTGTTTGCACATTGATCAGGTTATTGCTTCTCTAAAATTAGATTTATTTTCTTTATGAAATAATATTTAATCTGCAAAGATATTTTAAATGGTTTGAGGCAGTCCATTATACATAAAACAATCTTTAAATTATACTGGACATTCATTTATTCCAACTTGATTTTATGTCCAAAACAATTTTTTTCTAATGGCTGCTGGCCCCTTGATGCACTTTAACAAGCTTCACAACTCCCTCATCTTGGTAGGAAAGAATGAAGGAAATATAATTCAATGAAATACTAATGCCTTTGGCCATTTCCTTCCAACATGTGATATTAAACTAGTGCTGAGCACACCATTCTGTGAAAGCCCAGCAACAATTAGAGGTCACACAGTATCATTTATTTAGATATGGTAAAGGAGATGCAGCTGGCACAATTTTTTTTTTTTTTTACTTCAATCATTTTTTTTTTTTTATATGCACGCAGAATGCACGTTGTTTTGCTTTGTGCTTAAGCAGTTTTAACTCGAACAATATTACAAATATTATTTGTAATATTACTTTTTGTAACATACATGTCCTGCCACGCTGTACATACAAAGTACTGCACAATGCCTTTACCTACATCTACTGTATATACAAGTCAAAATGCCAGCATGACAGACAGACAGAGAGGCTCCTCCACATGTCCCCACATTCAAATACTATGAATAACTTCTGCTAAACAATGGCCACATCAGTTTTCAGCAATTTGATAACTAGTTCACTACACATACAGTTTGCAAACGTTTGTCACACAGACCAATTTCACTGTACTACAGCTTTATATTTTAAATTCCAGTGTGACTTGGCAATTATATTTTAGAAATGTAAAATGCCATCCACAAAATGGAAACTTCCATATAAATAATTGACAGAACTTACTGATACATACACAGAAGCTGTGCAGAAATGTCCTGCAATGCTCACAACCAGCCACAAGGTGGCAATGCTACGACAGGCCACACTGACAAGTCGCCAATAACAAAAAATGTCAATATATTCCAAAGTATCAGATGCTATGCAATAAAATACTTACTTTTCCAGGAACTCTTGCAGCCCTTTCATCCTCTGTTCTACATGCTGTGTGTTGTTCATACTGAAGAATGGGTTTTTTGAAGGGAGTGCAGGTACATCTCTAAAAGTAGAAGCAAAACAGCAGCACATAAACAGCTTATTGTATGTAGTGTTATTAACAGAATTCATTCTGGACCAATGGACTGAACACACAGTCAGTATAATGAAGCAATACAGTGCAGCATTTAACTTCTCACATTTTGAGTTGAATACCTTTGTCAAGCTGTCAAGTTGTACTTCAGTTCCCAACACTAACCTACTTCTAGTGTAATGCAATTCAAATGGTGCATGTATTTGAGAAATATTTAATATTACAATATAACAACCCTTATAAATCTGCATGGTCATTCTGCAGTTTTTCCATGGTTCTACAAGGCATTTACCATAGTTTACCATGCTTTTTGATATGCTTCTCGACTTCACTCTGCTTTCACTTTAGTAAACCTTCATAAGGGCAAGTTTGCAAGATGTCCACAAGCATGCACTGTATCATGCACCACAAATGTTATTAACATTCCAAGTGCCAGTTATATACTGGCAGACAAATAACTACAGTGCTTATTCCTGTTTTACTGTTGTTATTTTATCCAAACACTATGTCGTCAATATTATCAAATAGCACATACTATTCTGTTATGAAGAATCACACAGTCTACAAATTGTAAAACTACTTGATCTCAAAAGTATTTGATTTAGTAACTTCTGAACTATTTCTATGTTTGTTGCCTCTGTTTCCAACAACATTAAGGTTCAGGAGGTTTGAATAATGAATAAATAAATACTGAGAAAACACTGCTCAACTGATCACAGAAATTACAACTCAACAATTAAACTAATGGCCATTCATTCAGAACTAATTATTTCAGGTGAAAAAGCTTGCTTGCCCCTCCCAATACAGAAGTTGAAGCAGAAATGTTAGGAATTAAATAAAAGTCTGACACTTACATTAGTAGTGCATTATCTTGAAGTGCTTGCCTTAGCCATGCAAACTCTCTGTACCTTCTTCTAACACAAGAGGTCTTCTTCCTGAAACACATGCTATTTGTCTGCCAAAAAAATATATGAATTAAAAGATGGTATGCTACTCATGTATCAAGGATAACTACGAGGTGAGGCTGCCGCTAATTTTAACAATAGCAGCACAAGGTGTGATTGATAAAATCCAAGGGACTCAAAGGCAAGTGTGGAAATATGGAACCACTTCTTTCAGGCAGTTTATTATTAAATATCTGTGACATTTTTTAATGGGAATAAATTCCTTGTTAACGATTATACAAAACAAAAGATCCAAGAGAGTATGTATCTCTAGATAAGCTTCTCACTGTGGCAAGTGTGACATGCAGGCATGACTCAAGCGAGACAGGCTGGTGACTCCTATCTTCTGATTTTACTGCTGTCAATAGCTTGTGTTAAAAATACACTAGTTTCATCACAAACGGATGCAGTGTTCTCTTGATATTAAATACGAAACTTCATGACATACAGCCTCCACTATATTAACAGAAATCATAACAAGGTTCATTTTAAAAAAAGTTAGCAAATTATTGCATTTAAAATTCTGTACGTACTTTTACCAGAACCACTGGAAATCACATCCTGTCACTCAGCATATTACAATAAAAAGATATGTTGATACTTACATGAACACAAATCTCATAATCAACATAGGACTGCCAGGAGTCTTCTTTTTGTATTCTGGGGTCCCGAACCCAAACACTTACAAATTCCTGCAGAAGCATTACAAAAATAAGAGCAGTTTGTTTAAGCAACTACAAAAGCTTTGTCTTTGGTGGCAGTTCACTGGTCTGTGCAGTTAAGATCTCAGCCTATTTATGGGTAAAATGGGGAAGTAAAAATACTGACTCATATTGAATAACACTGCATCACATTGGGTTTTTTTTATTGCAATTCAAGAAGTTCCCATCTTATGTGCAGTAAATACTGGTAGAAATATATAACATGTGACTGGCAAAACCCACTAGGGAATGTGAAGGCTGAAGCCCAGGGAGTTTACCATAAATCCCTACACTTAGAGAAAACAGAGAAAGTCACATGTTGTGGCCAGCAGTCAGTGTGTTGGATTTCTGTGGACAACTTGTATTACAACCCAAGTTCAAAGGTCAAGAACACAGGCCAGTACATTTACCCTATACTGAACTCTCAACACTGATATTATTAGATACCAAGAGTAAACAGGCATGCATGTTCATTATCACTAAGGAATGCACAAGCTCACCTAACCTGTTGCTTAGACAAGCAACGCTGCTGCTAAATACTCTGGATTTCTGCATTTTTCTGTGATTCATGCATCTGAATTTTGCAACAGAGATACCTATTGAGCAGCAGTTCCCCACTGCTTAGGGTAAGATAGCATGTACTTTATGCATTTGATAAATATTTTGTGTGGTAGTTTTTTAGCTAAAAAAAAAAAAAAAAAAAAAACAATTTTAGAAAAACTGAGTAATTCGTAACAGTCAAGCAATGCCTATTACAGTAGTTCAGTTTTATACTTTTAAATAAACAACCTGATCTAATTATGACTACCCTGATGCACTTGTCCCAGCTTGTTTTGTGTAACATTCACACCTCAGTAAATCTACTGAATAACTTCCTTATTCCATGGATGAGTTCAGTTGTTTAACAGGCCTGTCATGTTCAATGCTCTTCAGTGCTTTTTAAAATAGGGAAGTGTACTTATTAATGATGGGGTTTTCTCTTGTCTTTAATTAACTATTTTTGTAAAGATCTGATTTTACATTCTATTTTACTTCTCCAGGTTCACCTCAAAATAAAGTATTTCCATATAAATGCCCAAACACCAGTTAACATTCAAAACTAACATTTGACACACCTTTTTTGTTCTTTTGTTGATTTCATCCATTATTCAAAATAGCTCTGTAAAAGAAAGCAAACCAAACTGTAAAAAAATGAAGATTTACCCTGCTGACTAGAAACAGGGTTCACTGTGCACAATCGTACTGCAAGCAAAAAGTACACATTGTTTTATCTTAGTGTTACTGAGCACTTGTTGTACGGCTATGAATATCAGTTACTCTAATGTATTATCTTGTTTAGAATTACCGTGTGTTTGTCACTATATCCTAGTAATTTGTTATTTAGAATAATGTAACTACCAATAACACATCTACACAGTTTTGCAGAGGGAAGGTTAATGGAAGTTCCAGAATTTAGAGGTGATTTTGAGCTTGGGTGCATGGGTGCTATAAACTTCTGAGTTCGAACTCAAAGAAAAGTGAATCTAAACAAGAATACTACTGCTATGACTACTACAACCACTACTACATTAGTAAAAACAACCAAGCTGTCCTTTAGACCCCTTCTTCCACCACCCCCCCACCCCCCACTGTGGAACCTTTTTTCTTAACGCATACTGTTATTCTTATATTCCACTGGGAGGATTAAGAGGTGATGCAGATGTTGATAAGTGCAGTCTTTATGAAATACTACCTGACAGTAATGTTAAGATTGCAGTTATTGGAGCACAGCACAGAGGATTCTTGACAAATACAAATCACTCCCGAATATATGTACTAAATCCCAGAAGAACAATTCAAATCACCTCCTTTTTTTTCATTAAACAGCAATTCTGTATACTACAGACCTGAATGAATACTCCTGCATCGTCATGGTACATTTAATCTCTTTATAAGTGAGGTAGCTGCTGCCACACTTCAATAGGCAATACTCTAAAGTTTGTAACCTGAACTAAGCCTGATATTACATCAGCAATATCTGCTTTCAGTGAACCAAGGCAGCTCGATACTTCACAGTATTACCAAAAAAATTTAATCATTTAAAAGAAAATACAAGCTTTTGCTGGCTTCACACACATCGATTAACACTAACCTTGGATTACCTAATGTTACCTTAGGCAAGGTAGACCAGCGAGTTGTGAAACCAGCCCTGAAACTTATGTCAAATGCACGTCACATAACACAAAAGTTACCTTTAGTACATCTGTAATTAGTGAATGTATTTTGATGCTGCACTTCCAATAATCACAGCATGGAATGCAGTATTGAAAACATGCGAGTCAAACAGAAGCAGCCATTGGTTACTTTCAGTTTCATGTTAATGGGAAAACTCAGAATTCAGCATGTTTTGTTTGTTTGTTTTTGACACAGGCCTAATGTCTCAGTCGAACAGAATCCGAGTTCAGCTTTCATTATAATGTGTCTTTTTCTGTCACTTTAAACTGTTCAATCACTTGACCTATAATTACGGACAAGACTGTGGCTCCAGTAACAGCAACAATACTCCTCAGTAGTGACTTCACTTTACAGAACTGTCTTTGATTAAACACTTAACTATCACCACAGACAATAAGCTGATAGGTAAGAACTGGAAGGCAGTTTTGAAAAGGGGCGGGGGGGGGGGGGGGGGGGGGGGGGGGGGGGGTCTGTCTGTATGGGTGAGGAAATGTACAATAAAATACACCAAGTGTGACACAACATGCTTTCATGAATAAACATGAAAACAGTATTCCTATTATGTAAAGGTTCTTAAATTTGAAAACGAGAAATGAACTGTATTCCAGAGGCAAGAAATAACAACAGTCACAGGACTACAATGTGCTATTTAACTTGTCTTTAATGGGTCTAGTCATTACCATACTAGATTCAGTCTATTTTTAGAAAAGCATTTAAGAATAAGCCTATTTAAATATATTTATATAAATGACTTCAGCATTTGACTGAACTGCACACTTGGAAAATAGAATGTATTGTTGTAATGAGATAAGTTGCATTTCCGTTTATAAATTAACATTAGGCATTACCAACATACAGAAAAATACCAAATACTTTAACCATGGTTATGAAAAAGAAAATGAACGTGCCTTAAGTGAAACACATCAACATATACACTTTAAACAACATACAGCAACAGAAATGACACTCGACAAAAATGAAAGCTGAAACTGGCTACACCACCAACAAAATGTGAGAAAAACAGTTTTGTATGGGTTTTAATTAGATCATTTCAGACCTTTATTCTTCTTCTTCTCAGCTGATGCAAGCTGGACTATTGATGTCAACAGAATGCAAGCTGAAAAGGGAGAAAAAATTAATCATTGTACAAAACACATTATGCATTTATTTACTTTCTAAAGCTTATTGCAAAGAACTAGGACATGAATACCAGCAGGAATAAAAAAAACACACTTCACAAACTGTCAAGTCACGAATTCTACTTCAATAGGCTGTAACTATCGGTCGTTCATGTAAATTATGTGTTAAATATAGACAAGAAAGTTGGTTACCAATTACACTCCTTATATACACAAATCCTCGGTCTTAATGATTTCAACTGTAAATGTGATCATTCCCAATCTAAATACACTACATGTGTATGGCAATTAAAATGCATCCAGAAACAGCCTATTCCAGCATTTCAACATTAAATATAATACATAGTAACGCTTAAGTACAATCAGTTATTAAGATCAACTGCTGTTTCTAGCTTGAGACTATACAGTATGTTACAGGACAGTAGGTTACTTTATCTTAAAAAAAACAGTTAGTAAAAATACGTGTTGAGTACTGTACGTATGAAGCGTCAGTTATGTGAAAACCTGATTTACAGTAAACAAGAAAGTCCGACCATAACAAGCATTCATAAATGACGTGTAAACATGCAGAACTGTTTTTAATGTAGTTGATCTTGTATTGATAGATAAGTGAAGCAACTCAGTGGCTGAGGAAACGATATCCTATATCCTCGTTCAAATGGAAAGAATGCCATTCATTATCCTCCTGCACAAACCAACACACAACTCCGGTATCGATATATTGTGTCCTGTGTTTTTCATATTGTTAAAACACTTAGTCGATCTAGCATAGTCGTCTCCAGTCTACACTCGCTAGCTATGGCATAGATAGCACGAAAACAAACACTGCAGATTCTGATTGCATTCACAGCAAAACTTCAATAAGGTATACTAAGCACGGTTGCCTTTACTGTATAATAACTATAGGAATTAGGTCTTATCTTACCTTCGGGTTTATGAATGAAACTGTATCGCCAAGCCGTAGATCATTAACAACACACCCCTTGTCCTTTGTCTAAGCTTGTTTCTAATCACGTGCGTTTCTACACGCTATAGGATGAATACCTAAACTCAAAGGGAGAATTTAGCGTCACGAAAACGTCACTAAAGACCAACCGTACCTTTCCGCGTAGCTTGCACACAGAAACACTAGCAAGGAAATTACGCCATCTTGCCTAGGTCTTCACATCTACAGGTGTAAAAGGTCTCGTTTTTATTTTTATTTTTTTGAATGTTTGTGTCTTCTAACGTGTGTTATGCCTCATAAAATACAAACCTTAATTATGTAGTTTTACTATGTTCAAGTAATATATTTTGTATTTTAATTATTAAGTTTACATTTTGAGGCCCCAAATTTTACGCGCCATGTCTGTGAAACTGTCTGAAAGTTTAAAAAATAAATAAATAAATTAACACGTCTGTTGCCTTTCTGGTTATGTGAATTGTCTTGTTACGTTATCTGACGTGCCTGTGTATTACAGCAAATCAGTCCGCAACGAAGACTCGTTGAGGGGGCTCACCTTTCACTGAACCTGCTGATTTTTAAACATCCTAAGAATGATATTGATGAAGTCAGAACTGAATATGCATGCCTGCAGGCTTCAAAACAACACCATCCAGCATCCTTTGAATGTTTTGAAAAGCAACGTTACTGCACTGTTTTCCTTTTACACAGCTGAAGAAGGGTTTTTGACCAACACGTAATAAGTCATTTATTTTGTAATCATTTAAATGTTTGCGTACATTAACTTATTAATGTACACTGCAGTTCAACCTCTTCAGAAAATCATATATGTTTTAATTTTCCATGTACAGTATTAAAACATAATTGCAACTTCATAATGTAACTGAATGTGTTAGAATGCTATATGAAAATGTGTTTACAGTCATGTAAATTGTCTTGGGTAAAGCTGTCTGCATGCAAAATAGCTATAACAATTGTGTTCAATTTCCTATTACTCTTCTATTAAAACCTGCTACATTTTCTTTCTCTATTCCCTTAATATAATCTCTAACATGGTAATGGAAAAATTGGAAAACCGCACGTTAAAGTTTAAACAGCAATTAAACACCTATTTTGTATCTCCGCTTTTACGTTGCCTTAGAGAGAATGTACTTCTGTCCCTAGGCAATATGGCCGCCGGTTTGCATCCAGCCACTCAGAGAGCGTGTATAGACGTGTCCTATCTAGTGTTTGTATATATCTATGATCTTCCCTTCGCTTCGGGTCTCTTTGGAACGCCTCCTTGCTTTCTTTCACTTCACGTGCACGCGCAGCTACGGAAGAACCTTAGGTTCAAGCAAGAAGCTTCGACTTCTAAAAGCTTGCTGGAACTCTTGTTGACAGCACTGCAGTGTCAGCCTCAAATTCACTACCATTGGGTTTTAACAAAGTCTAAACCGGGCTTCTAGTATAATTACTTTTTCCACATATATTATAGAATCATATGTTTGCAAAAAAAAGCTAAAGTTTGGACTAAGCATGTTTTACGTGATCAATTGAATCTATTTTCCTTTAGGCAATATACAGTTTTTAATTAAGGCTGTTTTATCCAAAAAAAAAAAAAAAAACGCAGCACAGGGGTGGTATTAACTAGTAAAACAATATGTTGTCGTTTACCGTTTACAGAGATCATATATATATATATATATATAACCTGTATTATATCGATATATATATATATAATATTACTATATATATACATAATTTATACTATATGATGTATAAACATATATGTATAATGAAGGATATCAGGTGTTTCATGATGCCACTACAGGTGTCATTAAATATGTCATTCCTATATGAAGAACGTATTGCCCCAAGGTAATTGCACATTTTTATATGTGTGCACACATCTTTAAAAAAAAAAAGAAAGAAAAAAGCAATACAGAAGGTCTTGAAAAAGCTTGCTCTCAGATGACCATGTTTCTGTAACACCTATCACACTGTAGTTACTTGTTAGTGCAGTAGCTTCAAGCTCTAACATTTAGTTTTTGAGACATCTAGCATTTAAATAAATACATTTAACGTCTATCTTACCTGAGTTGTTGCCCTTGCTTTGATGTAGTCTTCCGTCTGTTTTTTGTGGGGTTTTTTGTGTTTTTTTTTTTTTTTTTTTTTTAAATCTGCTTTTATAACGCACAATTAATGCTATAGCTGTGTAACATACTACTACTACTACTACTACAAGGAGAGACAAGCATGGCTCCGGGACTGGTGAAGAAAGCACTTCATAGGCTGGGATCGGCTGTTCCTGGGTGGCCTGGTGTTCATTGCATGACCTGTCGGCTGTATTGAACTGCAGTAGCCCAAACCCGATCGACCAAACAGACAGCTCGGTTGGCAGTGACAAGATTTGAACAGCCTTTCAAACACCCTGACTTCTTCCATATGAAGGATCTTTTTGCACCTGGGGCACAAGAGTGGCTGCAGACACCAGCTGATGGAGCAGTACCTCTTCGCTGCTGTTTGGAACAGGACATCCTTGATCTGGACCACAATGGAGCACCTGAAGCAGGCTCTGAACTTCACCACATGTGGCATACCGCCGCGGCATCATCCTGTTTATCAGCCGCGACTGTCAGTTCACCCACGTGCTCAACAGCATGGCCAGAGACTGCGGGGAGTAAGCCCACAGCCGCTACTGGCAGGGCGGTCTGCTGACCAACGCTAACGTCCAGTATGGTAATGACGTTCGCCTGCCGGACCTCATCATCTTTCTCTGCACCCTCAACAACATCTTCCAACAGCACGTGGCTGTCTGGGACGCAGACGATCCCCCACAGTGGGCATCGTGGACTTGAACTGTAAACCCAGTCTGCTCATCTACCCAGTCCCGGGGAATGACAACTCACCCCCAGCTGTGGAACTCTAGTGCAAGCTGTTCAGAATGACCATCAACAGAGCCAAGGACAAGAAGAGGAAAGTGGAAATCCTGTACGGCTTGAAGAGCTAGAATGATTGATTGTAAATAGGGGTCTGTGACAGGGACAGAATGAGGGCGCTCTGTAAAGGGAATAGAGGTCCCTGGATTGGATAGCCAGATAATTAATTCCCAGGGTTAGGCAGAAGTCGGCCATCTAGAAAGGGGGCAAAGCTACAGTATACTAAATCATCGACCCAGAAGGGAAACGATGTGGCAGACGTGGATTGGAGGTGTGATTGGAATTGTTAACCAAGGGGTCATGATTGACGGTATATAAGGGGACATAGCAAGGTGATCTGTTCCTTTGTTATGGTTAACACTAACCGGAAGGAGACCCGTATTGTGAAATCGTGAGTATTTTCTTTGTTTTTGTCATCTAATTGTACTTGTTTGTTATTTAGACGGCTAACATGATCCGGAGCTGTCGCTACAGGCCAGCACAAAACCCGGACAACACTGCACTTTGTTTCACGATAAATTGTATTTGCACCACGAGCACTACAGCACTCGCTTTGGACTGGTGACCGTGTTTGTGAATTGCGGGTGTATTAAAGACTGTGTTTATTGTTTTGGGACTGAGCCCCTGGGTTAAACTGTGTAGTACACAGCATTGTGTACTACTACCATTCGTTATTTACCATTTGCCATCAGAGTTTGGATTACAACTAAAATACCCTTGCACCTGGATTATCGTTGTCTTTTATTGATCACCACATCACTCCTGCACATACACACTGCTAACCACTTTTCCTCAGGGTCTTGTTTTAATGTGGATACTCGTCAGTGAACCGACAGCTGTGGTTAAACCCCCCCCTCCCTCCGATTACTTTGCAAAGGGTTACTTCAAAAACATGTGTCCTTCTGAGGTTTCTGTTCACTTGTACTCCAGTTAGTTTGCTGTCTCTAAATCTGTGAGCAGATGGTACAACAGGTAGGTGTTGTATAATTGCTAACGGGTTGAGTCAAGTCATTATCTGAAGGTTTTGTGTGGTATAAAATATTGCGAAAGGCATAATCTGTGACTGAACATGTGGGATATTTGGTGAAATTGATTATAACCTATAGGATGTTGACGACTATGGAGATTGCATGTAGTTGGTCTGTTCTTGTGAAGAAAGCATATTGATGCCTGACGTTTTACTTAAAATGATCAGTTAGTATTATAGATTTATGTTTCAACTTCAAGATTATTTCTCTGTTCACTGCTGCATACTGGCACTACATTTAACAATATAAAACTATAATTGTCTTAATAGGGTTCTTCCTGCCTCTTGCGGGTCTTCATACAACAAGGTAAAACCAAACCCATTTAAAGAGTGCAAGAGATGAACTATCATTTAAGCACAACTTGGGAAATGTTATAATGTATAAGTTGCCAATCTATTTAGAGGTAGATAGATGTACTGAGATGGTCCAGTCGCAGCGCAAACATAACGCATTTTGCATTTTGGTTACGACAATTCGCAAAGTATACATTTTGTCGTACATACTATTTAACAATATGTTAATGAAGGGAGCCGCAATATACTAATTTAAATATTATTTGCGTCATCTTAACGAGAGCTCTAGCAGGAATCGTGCGACATTTTCTTCAAATAAAATAGCGGAAGTTGAGTTGTGGTTTGCTGCAGCAGATAACGTCTATACATGAAAGGGTGCAAGAATCAAAATAACATTGTTTTTGTTAAATGTAAAAGTCATCTGTACAATGCATTTTGTTTTGCCTATTTAAATACTTATATATAAAAAAATGAAAGGCAGTTTTAATCCCATCAGATTCTATAGTGGGGCCCCAACCTTCACCCCCCAAAAAGCTTTTCATAATCATACAGTATCCCCTCAAACTGGATAGGTTTGTCTGAGATAAGGAGGTCAGGTTTAAATACAATAAAATCGCACTTACATACATTTACAGTTCTCGATGTATTTTAAATATAAATCATTGCGCTGAAATAAGTGTACAGTAGTAAAATTAAATGAATACCGAGCACACTTTCTTTTCACTTTAGTCTACTAGTAACACAAAATAAATCATGCTGCTGCATTGTACACATTGGTATAAATATTATTTTAAATTGAAACTAAATGATTTTATTTTAATTTTAATTATTATTATTTTAACTTGGTCTAGTAGCCTGGACAGTTAACACACAATATATCATGGTCCTGTACAGATGCTTAGAATGAGCTGGAGGGGTTAGTGGCACATGTGTGCAGTCTATTGCTCCCAATATGCTGGGAAAACCAGAAATGTCACAGAAATGTGTTTTCAAGGCTTTTTTTATTCAGTATTTTTTATCCCTCATTTGCACTATCTCCACCCTGTTTTTGTGAATTTCTGCAGAAATGCCCAGAATTACATATTCATTTAAGGCTAAAGTGCAGATAAGAACTGCAGCTGCAAAGCATTTGTTAAAATGATGCTAGCAGCGTTGTGTTTGTTCAGTACATTTCACACTACACTTCTGACTGGTTTGCATGTGGTTTGCAACGATTGAGACGGATTACTCACATTAGTACATCTACCCCTTTTAATGTTTTTAGTCAAGCAGAAATAAAGCACATAACTGTCTAGTTTTGGACAAGGGAATTGCACGCTATTTAGTTCAGATTTCTGTATTAGTGTTGAGTAATAAAAAAAAGATGCAATGTAAAATGTGATTATTAACATTTCTTTGAAAAAGATGAACCTCCCTAATAAAACAAATCTTTGATTACTGTCAATTTTTTTTTTTACAATATTAAAACATAAATTTAGATAACAGCACTGGATACTACTAAAGAATAGCAATTTGACTAAAATGTAATGTCATCATCAATAATACAGGACAGTATTTAGACAAGCAGTTCTTCTGTTGTAATAAGACATATACTAACTAAGGCCTATGCATCAGCCAAGGAGACATGTACTTTAATGTATGGGATCCTAATGAAATAATTAAAACATGTTTTCAATACTAAACAATGTATAGTGTAACAGCATATCCTCTAGAGTAGGGGTAGCCAACCCTGGTCCTGGAGAGTATAATCCAGTATGTTTTACAGGTAACACTTAATCATCAAGTTAATGTGCTCAATTATATCAGGAGTGGTCAGCTCTGGTCCATGAGCGCTGCAGGTTGTTCAAGTTTTTGATTAAAATTGTTTCTATATTACTTAATTGAACAAATTACCTGCTTAACTAGTCAAAATGAAATAGTTCCAAGACTTTAGAAATTGATGATTAAGGGTTACCTATAAAGCTTGCTGGATTGTGGCTCCAGGACCAGAGTTGGCCAGCCCTGCCATAGAGTTTACAAAGCGGCAGTCAAAGTAGTAGAGCTGCCCTCATTTTGAACATGTCAAGCAATGTGCTCCTGTGAAACTTTTCAACGCTGCCAAGAAAGTGGGTTTTACTGCTGTTCATCTTCAGGGCATGCATGCCAGGTAAGTTTATCCTCATAAAATGCAATTACAACCTAAGGACACTTTACATAGGCTTCTCTGGCTGGCACTAACTCTACCTCCTTCGAGTCCTTCCTGAATTTAGAAAAAAACAGAAACAAAATCAAACAATTACTGCTCGCCCTTTCAGACTGCCCGAAATGTAATCGTTCAAGGATGAAGAAACATACAGCCATCGGTTCACAATTCAAGATTTACTACACATTCCAACAATGCTTCACTATCCGTCGCTCTGTTGTTAAAATGCAGTTCCAGCAAATTCCTTTTATTGTTCTGCTTGTTATCAATCCCTCCCTGTTCAATTTTTTTGCAATGTTACACTCTAGATCTTGACTATTGAGATTTATTATTATCATCCATCCATTACCAATAACCAATTAATCCTTTACAGGGTTGCGGTGAGACAGAGCCTCACCCGGCAGACACAGGGCACAAGGCAGGACTACACCCTGGACAGGACGCCAGTCCATCGCAGATTATTATTATTATTATTATTATTATTAGTCACAAAAAAAAACTGTTGTCCTATTTCTGGATTAATATTGTTGCCTGACTTATTGTATAGTTTCATATTTATTTACACAGAATTATACAGAGAAATTCCAGCATTTGCTGTTTAATTGTTTGAATCAACTGCTAAATCACAATGTATTCAGTTTATAATTCACCTTAATGCATTTCAAATTATACTGTATTTTCTTATTAGTTTCCTTATATATTACAGTATTCATTAGACAGATCATAGGCATTGCTCTCTGTTTCATTTTGTTGTGCTGACTTGCTTGCATATTACAGCACACTTTCTTTTTTGAAAATATTTAAATACTACTTTGTGTAGTTTTGGCGGAGTGTCCCGCCCCTTTGTTTATTAGTGTTTTATGTTGTATGTAGTTTGTTAATGTTGCTGTTTTATGTGTAAAATGCACAGGATAAATATGGGTTACGAGCACGAGTGTTTAAAATGTATGTTTGTATTTAGGCACGAGGATTGCACTTCATGTGCAGGTAAAATGTAATATGTGAGCACGGGGAATTGCACTTTCATTACTTCACGTACAGTTGTATCGAGACTACAACTGATTGATTAGCAATCGAGTCTTGGTAGAGCTGCATAAAAGCAGCATGTTTTCACTCACTCAGGGTTGTGTGTTCGGTGAGTGGAGAACAGGTGGGGAGGAGGAGAAAACAAAAAGTAAAACTAAATAATAAATTTGACTCGCCATGTTTGTTTGTTCGTCCACTGCTTGTTTACTGTTTTGTTCGTCTTTTATTTGGTGTCAAGTGCCGTGTCCTGTTTTTGTTTAAATCTTGTATCTGTTTCATTAAAACGCTGAGCGCAGTCATTGCGTCTCAGTTTCAACCCCAGTACTGCCTGCCTGTGTGATTCTTTCTGGCCTGACTTCACCCCTACAGCCAGCCTGTTCACAGTAGTATATGTAAATGTATATTTATATTTAAGCAGCGTGACGAGTTAATGCGAGAAGGTTGGTTTGACTGAAGGGTAGGTCTAAACTAAGTTGTTTTGCATTTAAACATAAGTTAGTCAGCTTGACAAGAGACAGACATGGAATCTAACATATTAAGGAACAAAGTTATACCAAAAAACCATGGCAGGTTTCAGCCAACTCAAAAATGAAGGTCTTTCTATGTTTTTGCTCATGGATTATATTTTCCTATGCAAACGCTGACTCCGCTCATTGCGATGCATGCGCTCTAGTATAGTATTAAAATGATGGTGTAGGGGTTGAGTTACGGTATGCTGAGAGGCTCAAGACAGAGGAGTGCGATTTACCATGTGTTAAAAAAACTAACTCATTAAAAAGCATAAGTTAACTGTGATTTAATTTACCACCCTAATTAATAGCTATCTGTGATATTAAATATGCTGAATGTTGTGGCTGAAATCTCTTCAGACACTTAATAACCAAGCTTAATATTTTCATAAACACAATACATGACTCATGTGAAACCATGTTATCCTGTTAAAACAGTACAGGTAGGGGTAGGGTGGGTAATAGTTGAATGCAAAAAATAATACAAAGTGGAAAGAAATCTAAAAGAATGTTTAGTGTGCTCATGACAGGTTTTTGTTTCTGCTTTTATTCAACCCATCTTCTAGATGGGATTTAAAATAGCACATAGTTAAACTGAATGTTGCTACAGACGTCTTAAAGCAAGCATTAAAATGCCAGATATATATTCACACCCTAAATGCAGTACCAGCATAATGAAGAAATCCTCACCATTTCATCAGGAACATTAACTCTCCACTGCTGTCTGTCGATCCAATGATGCGCTCTGCTTCAAATTCACCGGCAAACCCTGTTGGCTGGTCGGCCTCCTCACTCTCATTGGCCTCCTGGGGTTTGTCTGCCTATTGATGTCACAGTTCTACATGATTTACCATACAGTAACAACTGGTGGTAGCATCACAAAAACAATTACATGTTTCTAGTCCCCTACTCATCGCTGATGTTCTTTTATTTTGCACGATTCAATTATTGTCTTGGAAATAATTTAGGTTGCTTGTAGCCAAGTTTTTACCATTATCTCCTCTATCAAGGAACATCTGGAACTTCAATTTAATTAGGGCAGATGACACACAGATTTCTCTGCATTAAAGATATTATAGATTTCTAGCAGTTATTCAACTCCGAAGACTAGAAGTATCTCCTCCTTTTTCTCCACCCCAACATGGGAACATAAGCCCAAGTACTGAAAGGCTGGCACATTTTAGTGCATCTATGGTACTTGGGCGGGGGGGGGGGGGGGGGGGGCGACAAAGTGACAAAAGGCTATTTGGTCAACCTATATCACACTGGTAGAAGAAACAATAGGGTTTTTATAAGTAGTTTGCAATAAGGGGATTCAACTAGCAATCTGAGGGTATATGCTGATCGATTCAACCTTATGGTATCTTTAATTGTATTTAGATTCTGTTTATTATTTAAGAACATAAGAACATAAGAAAGTTTACAAACGAGAGGAGGCCATTCGGCACATCTTGCTCGTTTGGTTGTTAGTAGCTTATTGATCCCAAAATCTCATCAAGCAGCTTCTTGAAGGATCCCAGGGTGTCAGCTTCAACAACATTACTGGGGAGTTGATTCCAGACCCTCACAATTCCCTGTGTAAAAAAGTGTCTCCTATTTTCTGTTCTGAATGCCCCTTTTTCTAAACTCCATTTGTGACCCCTGGTCCTTGTTTCTTTTTTCAGGCTGAAAAAGTCCCTTGGGTCGACACTGTCAATACCTTTTAGAATTTTGAATGCTTGAATTAGGTCACCACGTAGTCTTCTTTGTTCAAGACTGAACAGATTCAATTCTTTTAGCCTGTCTGCATATGACATGCCTTTTAAGCCCGGAATAATTCTGGTCGCTCTTCTTTGCACTCTTTCTAGACCAGCAATCTTTTTTATAGCGAGGTGACCAGAACTGAACACAATATTCAAGATGAGGTCTTACTAGTGCATTGTACAGTTTTAACATTACTTCCCTTGATTTAAATTCAACACTTTTCACAATGTATCCGAGCATCTTGTTAGCCTTTTTTATAGCTTCCCCACATTGTCTAGATGAAGACATTTCTGAGTCAACAAAAACTCCTAGGTCTTTTTCATAGATTCCTTCTCTAATTTCAATATCTCCCATATGATATTTATAATGTACATTTTTATTTCCTGCGTGCAGTACCTTACACTTTTCTCTATTAAATGTCATTTGCCATGTGTCTGCCCAGTTCTGAATCTTGTCTAGATCATTTTGAATGACCTTTGCTGCTGCAACAGTGTTTGCCACTCCTCCTACTTTTGTGTCGTCTGCAAATTTAACAAGTTTGCTTACTATACCAGAATCTAAATCATTAATGTAGATTAGGAATAGCAGAGGACCTAATACTGATCCCTGTGGTACACCGCTGGTTACCACACTCCATTCTGAGGTTTTTCCTCTAATCAGTACTTTCTGTTTTCTACATGTTAACCACTCCCTAATCCATGTACATGTGTTTCCTTGAATCCCAACTGCGTTCAGTTTGAGAATTAATCTTTTGTGCGGGACTTTGTCAAATTCGAAAGAAAAGCTTTCTGGAAATCTAAATAAACCATGTCATATGCTTTGCAATTATCCATTATCGATGTTGCATCCTCAAAAAAATCAAGCAAGTTAGTTAGACACGATCTCCCTTTCCTAAAACCATGTTGACTGTCTCCCAGGACCCTGTTACCATATAGGTAATTTTCCATTTTGGATCTTATTATAGTTTCCATAAGTTTGCATATAATAGAAGTCAGGCTTACTGGTCTGTAGTTACCTGGTTCAGTTTTGTTTCCCTTTTTGTGGATCGGTATTACGTTTGCAATTTTCCAGTCTGTCGGTACCACCCCTGTGTCAAGAGACTGCTGCATGATCTTGGTTAGCGGTTTGTAAATTACTTCTTTCATTTCTTTGAGTACTACTGGGAGGATCTCATCCGGCCCAGGGGATTTGTTTATTTTAAGAGCTCCTAGTCCCTTTAACACTTCTGCCTCAGTTATGCTAAAGTTATTTAAAACTGGATAGGAACTGGATGACATGTGGGGCATGTTGTCAGTATCTTCCTTTGTAAAAACTTGTGAAAAGTAATCATTTAATATATTTGCTATTTTTTTTTCTTCCTCTACGATTTTGCCATTTGTATCTCTTAAACATTTAATCTCCTCTTTGAATGTTCTCTTGCTGTTGTAATATTGGAAAAACATTTTGGAATTGGTTTTAGCTCCCTTAGCAATGTTCATTTCTATTTCTCTCTTGGCCTTTCTAACTTCCTTTTTGACTTGCGTTTGCAGTTCTGTGTACTCTTTCTGCGTACTTTCTTTTTGGTCCTTTTTTAATGCTCTGTAAAGTGCCTTTTTTCGCTGAATATTTTTTTTAATTGATCTATTAAACCATTTGGGCAATTTAGTTTTACATTTAGATTTGTCTACTTTAGGGATGTAATTGTTTTGCGCCTCTAGTACTACATTTTTGAAGAACAACCATCCTTCTTCTGTGGGTGTTTTCTCTATTTTACTCCAATCTACTTCTGTTAGTCTCTGTTTCATACCTTCATAGTTTGCTTTTCTAAAATTGTAAACCTTAGCTTTAGTCTTTACTTTTGGGGATTTAAAAAACACTTCAAATGAGACCATGTTGTGGTCTGAGTTTGCCAGTGGTTCTCTGACCTCTGTTTTAGTTATTCTATCTTCATTATTTGAAAAGACTAAATCAAGGCATGCCTCCCCTCTAGTGGGTGCCTTCACAAATTGTGTTAGGAAGCAGTCATTTGTCATTTCCACCATTTCTATTTCATCCTTCGCGCTACCCACCGGGTTTTCCCATTTTATTTGGGGGAAGTTGAAATCCCCCATTAGTATGGCTTCTCCTTTGCTACACACATTTCTAATGTCATTGTATAACAGATTATTGTGCTCACCGTCTGAATCTGGCGGTCTATAGCATGCTCCTATTATTATGCCTTTTGAATTTTTGTCTGTTATTCTGACCCATATTGATTCGGTTTTATTTTCTTTGTCCAGGTTTAACACCTGGGCTTCAAGACTGTTTCTTATGTATAGCGCTACCCCTCCTCCTCTTCTGTCCTGCCTGTCTTTCCTATACAGTGTATACCCACAAATATTATATTCGTCCCCATCACTCTCAGATAACCACGTTTCTGTAACACCTATCACATCATAGTTACCTGTTAGTGCAGTAGCTTCAAGTTCTAGAATTTTGTTTCTGATACTTCTAGCATTTAGATAAATACATTTAATGGTTGTCTTACCTGAGTTGTTGTTCTTGTTTTGATGCGGTCTCCCTTCTGTTTTTTTGTTGATTTCTCCCCCCTTCCTTTCTAGTTTAAATGCTTCCGAACCTGCTCGAGGATCTTTTCTCCGAGTAGACTAGTTCCCTTGTTATTTAAATGCAGTCCATCCCGTCTATACAGATAGTCCTCGTTGTAGAATGTGGTCCAATGATCAAGATAGGTGAAGCCTTCCCGTGTGCACCACGTCTTCAGCCATTCGTTTTGATTAATTATTTCCAGCTGTCCATATGGTCCTTTGCAAGGTGCGGGTAGTATACCAGAAAATACCACAGTTTTGGTTTTCTCTTTTAATTTCCTTCCTAGCTCTCTGAATTTGTTTTGCAGGGATTTTGGTCTGTCTCTTCCAATGTTGTTTGTACCGATGTGGACGACTACTACCGGGTTGTCTCCTGTTCGTTCTAGGAGCCTGTCCACGTTCTCAGTGATGTGCTTGACCGAGGCTCCCGGAAGGCAGCACACTGTTGTAGTAAGGGGGTCCAAACTGCGAATTGAACTTGCTGTGTTTCTCAATATGGAGTCCCCAACAATCATGACCTCCCTTCTTTTTGCTGTCTGGTCACCACTGTCAATAGGGTCCTGGATGTTGTTCCTTTCATTCTCTTGTTGTTGGTTCTGCTCATCAAAATTCTGAAGTGACTCAAATCTGTTGGTTGTTTTGATTTCTGGTGGTTGTGTTTGACGAAGTTTCTTTTTTTCCTTGCTTCTGCCTACCTGAACCCAGCTGTTCTGACCTTCTATCTCCATGGTGGCTTTCAGTCTGTTAGGGGTGATGCAGACTTCCATGAATTGTGGGTGTGCCAGTTCCTCAAGATCCTGTTGCTGTCTCACTTCTTCCAGCTCCATTTCTAGCATACTTACTAGTTTATGCAAATCCTGGATCGCGCGGCACTTTACGCACACTTGGTTTAGCTCCGCTGGGTTTTCTCGGATTTCCCACATCAAGCAGGTGTCACAGATTACTGGCTTGAAGACCATGTTGAGGGTTTTTTTTTTTTTTTAAGTTTAGTTTCTTCTGCAGCTGTCAGCCTGCTTTCAAACTGCTTCGAAACTGCTCTGTACTTTTCCACGCCTGTACTTCTCCCACTCGCTGTCGCTGGGAAGACTGCCTCGTTTAACTGCATTGTTCTGCTGTGCTGTTGGCTCCTCCCCTCGCCCGTGTCTCAAAACGGCGTTGAATTTGAATCAGCTGCTCCGAGTTTCAGCTTGTTTGTTATCAGAAAAACACACCCGGCTGTTTGACTTTGAGCTGCTGCTGTGTTTCCCCAATGTCCTCTGTTTTCTGATTAAAGCAATTCAAGATGCAATTTCTCCTTTCTGCTTCGAAACTGCTCTGTACTTTTCCACGCCTGTACTTCTCCCACTCGCTGTCGCTTTGTTTATTACACAGCATTTTAACTATGGGTCCTGTAGCAGTGCTTTCATTGTCCACTTGCTTATATGATTATTTTTAATAGTGGCATTACATTAAGTAATAATGTTTCTTTTGACCAGTGACTGACTTGAAAAATAAAATTCAATATACTCTTAACAGTTAATACTTGTCTATAGTCTATATGTCTTTTTGCAACATTCAAACTGTCAGGTAACCTAGCTTTAACATTGAATCATGGGAAAACGGGAATCATCTAAAATAAAATCTGTGTAATCCATACAGATATAGAAAAACACAACCACTAAAATATATTCTAAATAAGTGATCATGCTATTTTGAAAACCACTAACCCAACTGCAGACTGGAAATTCCATGAAGAAGAAGAATCATACATGGAAAATGTGTGACTGTTGTCTTTCCACGAGGCACAAACAGTGCAGAACTACATTTTAGACAGAGGAACTGAGAAGAATTCCTGGTGCTACTGGTGGGAAATAAAACTGTTAAGCTTGTGTCAATACAAAATGAAACAGAAAATGTAAGATTGTGCTCAATGAGAACTGTTTGTGCGTGCCTTTTGAAATATTACAACATACCAATTATTGAGTTTTTAACATTTATACAACATTTAAACTAGCACACAGAAGAATAATATACAAATAATAACAACCTGCCTGCCTGCTGTCTTTCCAGTACTACTCTTGTATAATCTTACCCAGCGGTGAAATTCTCAACAAAAAAGTGCAGGTACTTGTATGCGCAGCCAGATGCAAACATTAAACAAATTAAGACAATCTGTGACAATGAATAAATATGTTTAAAATGTATACATATCAGTAGACAATTCATTTATGAATACAAAATAAGCCTTAAAAATAACTGATAAAATATAACCAATTCACCATAAAGCTGAAAATACTGAAAGCTTGAATGTTTTATTCAGTCATGTACTGTAATATAATACTTAAGAAAACCTTAAATGACAATCATTAAGAAATATGACAGTATGCAATAACTGCTGTACAGTGAGTTTTCTTTCAAGATATCCTGAAAAAAGGGATGTCATAAAAACAAACAATTGTGCTAATAGAGGAAAAACCCTCATTATTATTATTATTATTATTTTTTTATGCACCTGGCCATTTCAATCTCCACAGTACCCTCTGAAATCATCCCCTTTACTTTCCTGAACCTGGGTACACCCCTACAACAGGACCTGGCCATGGCACACAATAACAAGGCATGTGCTTCTCTGTAGATTAATTACCATGATCTACTCCATAAAAAGATGGGAGGCAGAAACAGTATAAAAGTAGACATCACAAGTTTTTTTTTTTTTTTTTTTTTTGTATTCCCTGGTATTGTGGTTCCTACACAATAAGCAGTCTGAAAAGACACATTTTTATAAAGTAATATCATTGTGGTTTATGCCTTTTTTCAGATGTACCTGTATACACAAATGAAAACTTATCTTAAATAAACGTAAAAAAAAAATTGTAGAAAAGGACGTATTGTACAACGAAAAAACACCCCAGTTTTGGGTTCCGTTTATTAGATAGGGTTGCCAACTGGCCCCATGACTCCGAAACACTAAGCCAGGTCAGGTTTTTTAACTCCCCTCTAAACCACAAATGAATTGATTTTAAATCGATGAGGTGGGGTGTGAATTGCGAGAGCGGCTTCAATAAATTTTGAATTGTTTCACTGTGACAACGATTCTAACCAGATTACATCATAACAACATGTATTAAACTTGTATTACTTGAAATGGTAAACAATATCTATCAAATTAGTGCAATTCGTTATAGAGAATGCGTTATAGAGAACTTTGCACTCACCCGCACTCTTTCTCGTTTAACCTTGTGGGTAACGTTCTATTTACAGTAGAACCTCAGGAGTACGAACACCTTGGGAATGGAGGTTGTTTGTTAGTATGAAATGTCCGTCAAAATAATGGACAAAAATTAAAAACGGACTAATAATAGGGGCATGCTATAGACCGACAAATTCAGGCATTGAGCAAAATAATCTGTTATACAATGACATTAGAAATAAGTGCAGCAAAGGAGAAGCCATATTAGAGGGATTCCCCCATATAAAATGGGAAAACCCGGTGGAGAGCACAACAGACAATGGGGGAAATGACAAATGACTGCTTCCTAACACAATTTGTCAAGGCACTGACTAGAGGGGAGGTGTGCCTTGATTCAGTCTTTTCAAATAACAATGGCAGAATAACTAAAGCAGAGGTCAAAGAACCACTGGCAAACTCAGACCACAACATGGTCTCATTTGAAGTGCTTTTTAAAACCCCCAAAGTAATGACTAAAGCTAAGGTTTACAATTTTAGAAAAGCAAACTATGAAGGTATGAAACAGAGACTAACAGAAGTAGATTGGAGTAAAATAGAGATAACATCCACAAAAAGGGATGGCTGTTTTTTAAAAATGTAGTACTAGAGGCGCGAAACAATTCCATCACAAAAGCAGACAAATCTAAATCTAAAACAAAATTGCCAAAATGGTTTAATAGATCAATTAAAAAAAATATTCAGAGAAAAAAGGCACTTTACAGAGCGTTTTTGAAAGGGACCAAGAACAAAGTACACAGAAAGAGTACTTGGAAATGCAAATACAAGTCAAAGAGGAAGTTAGAAAAGCCAAGAGAGACATAGAAATGAGCATTGTTATGTCATCTGCTATTCCTAATCTACATTAATGACTTAGATTCTGGTATAGTAAGTAAACTTGTTAAATTTGCAGATGACAAAGGTCATTGAAAATGTTCTAGACAGCATTCAGAACTGGGCAGACACATGGCAAATGACATTTAATAGAGAAAAGTGTAAGGTATTCAAGCACTCAAAATTCTAAAAGGTATTGACAATGTCGACAAGGGACTTGAAACAAGGACCAGGGGTCACAAATGGAGATTAGATTAAGGGGCATTCAGAACAGAAAAGCGGCACTGTTTTATACAGGTGTATGCTTTTGGTAACTAGCAAGCAAAACAATTAAATTGCTTTAGCAACAGTTCACTTAATTCACACACACTTTCCATGTTCAATTAATTTGTTATGTAGACAGGTGAGTTGAAAAACCTGACCTGTCTTAAAGTGTACCAGGATTATGGGGCCAATTGGCAACCCTACAGTCCTCACAACAGAAAATACTAGGATCACAACAAAACAGTACTTTGATCACTACATTTAACATTTACCTTGCAAGTTGGGCAGTGTTTGAAAAGTGTGAATCACACCTGTATCCGTATCCCTGACTCGCCACATCTGAAGCAGCACTTTGCTGATCCTGTTTTTTAATGTTAGTCCCTACTGTCAGACATATCACTTGCCATTTTAGAAACGTTTGCGCAAATTCTGGCAAGGCAATACGCGTTATGATAATTATTTCTAATATTTATCAACTATGTAACTTATGGCACACAGACGTGGATTTGTGCCTTCAGATTCATCTTCAGCAATGTTTCTCCCCAATTAAGAAATAATTACTCCAATGCCGCTGTTTTCACATCTCACGGCTAAAGTCTTCTCTCATTGATCAACCAATGAGCGCTGACACAAAGCGAAATGGGCGGAGATTTGTGACGCATGCCAAAATGAAACTGATCAGAATGAAAGCTCGGCCAATTAACATGCAGTGATTATACTGATGTTAATGGTGGCCAATAGCAGCTAACAAAAACAGAAACAGTACGAAGAAAGAATACAAGCAGCTGAACTGTGCTGAATGAAAGCGCATTTGAGAAACATTGCGCTAGTGGACTGTGAGAGTGGACAGAATGCATGCACGTTAGATGAAAAGCTACCGACATTAAAATAAGTCCCAGTACAGAGTACCGGTGAGTACTAGTAGAATGTTACCACAGATCTTACCTTTGCTTTATTGTTTTAGTGGTCTTGATATTTTGAGTACACCTAGCATGGACCTAGCAAATCTATACAAACGCTTTTGTTTAAAAATACAAGAAGCTGAAACACAGCTATTTGTGAAAGCATAACAAACTTTGAACCATAGCCGAACACCCACAGATGAAGTGAGGTAGGTCAGCAAGGAAATCCAGGAGAGAAATCCTGAAGAGTGAGGGAGATTTTAAGTCGCCGGTATAACCAGAATTGCGAAAGGAACTACAAAAAAAACATGGAGGAAGTGGAAACAAACACTTCTGTATTTGATCAAATCCACTCATAAAACTGGCACGAATAATAATATTCCATACGTTAGCCTGGATAATTAAGTCTTTTCTTGGGTCTAACATAACAGGAAACTTGACATCGCCCACTAACTGGTGTAATTTCAACTAGCTACATCACGATACGGTAACCCTGTATGCAGTTTACTTAGATTAGAACCCCAAAGTAACTTACCAGGTAGTGATGAAACTATCATGGTGGTAGTGGTATAGGGAGCCATCTAATGTACAAGTGTCAGTTACATTTTTACATGCACATAAAGGATGTAAGGTATGGATGGATAGGTTATCAATTGCTCTGATAATTGTGCTAAACTCTCTAAAGATAATTAGAGCAAGTACACCTGCAGAGATTCCAACTTCACAGGACTAATTTCATTTAAATTATTTTTTTTTGTGTCTGCAAGGGTCTGGTTTAATATACTGCAACCAGTACTAAGGGCACATCAAGTGGACTAAATCTGGTATACTACAATTGACCCACAGACACCTTACAGGTACACCCTTACTCCTAGTTTGTTGAACTGCAACACATTTAGCAAGTTGTACATATCGAGGAAAACATGTGAATGTATGTACACATTTTTTCTTGAAATTGTTCAATTTATCAATGCTTCTTACACACACAAGCCAGTGTACCCATTTCCCCAGTGGGAAGCTGTTTGTACTGCATACATGAATTCTTCCTTTACTTTTCTGACAATACAATCCATTTGTTTATATATTGGACACTACTGAACTGATAGATTCCATGTTCCTTTGTCAATATCCTGAGAGCATCACAAACACTGTAAACTGTGTTCAAACAAATATCTATTACACACACTAGCCTCATTTAAATTGTACAAATGGGGCCTTTTAATTTGGCTGCTCAACATTTAGATATTTAGGGGAACACTAATGCTAATTGAAACAGATTTAAAATTTTGGAATTTGTCTCAACTTACTACAAAATGTGCTTATATGGGTCATAGTAAAAAGTTAGCTCAGGGTTGCTGGGGACACATTTTGAATGTAGACACAAACTACAATATGGACCTCAAATATTACCCCTTATGCATTTGAATCTAGTACTTCAGATTTCACAATTGTGAAAGTCCAAACAGCTGAAGTTGTGACTTGCTGCTTAAATGCACTCGAATTTGGGATTTGAACCAGATATTGTGCTTCACAACTTATTTCACTTTAAAATACATGACAAATGCTATAAATTAAAAGCATATAAACTTTATTGAACAGTTCAAACATATTTACAAAAGTGAAAAATACACAGTATCAACTGTTCATACTGCACAAACCAAATATTTCAGCTCAAAACAGAAAAGAAAACCTAATAGGGAAGTAATAATTAATTCCTATACAGATTTCAGCTTTGTGCAACAATACAGGAAGAAATGTGTGTCCAAATAGATCAACAGTTTTGAGTTGTAAGAGTTTCCCCAAAACAGATGTTGTAATGTGGACTTCATTTTTAGCCACCAACTGGTAATCATACCACCCCCTTCCTATTTTTCTTCACAAGTGTCTACTGGCTAACACCTTTTTAAAAAAAAAAAAAAAAAAAAAAAAAAAAAAACACAAAAGCATGTGCCATTAATGCACACTTCCCTACAACTTAAAAACTGAAGTAACAGCTACAAGTTCAAAGCTGCCTTGCATGATAAAACCTTGTCATGTTCTTCTGCAAAAGCATCACTGCTGTTCATCTTCCGGGCATGAATGCCAGGTAAGTCGCTCTTCATAGAATGCGATTACAACCTGAGGACACTTCACATTCGCCTCTTTTGCTGGCACTAGGTCTGCTTCATCTGACTCTTTCCTGAATATGGGAATTAAAATACATCATCATCATCTACCTGGGGTAACAAAGGATTGGCACTATTCTGTATTTAATTTCAAAATCTTACCATTTCATTAGGAACATCAGCTCCCCACTACTGTCTGTGGCACCAATAATTCGTTCTGGTTCAAGACTCCGAGCAAAACCTCGTGGCTTGTCAGGCTGCAATCAAATTTAAGAGGGGTTAAGAAAAGCCTAATCCCCTAGTTACATCTGACCTGGAGACACGCTTGAAAATTGAATGAAACAAGTATTTAAATTTTTTTCAAAAAACAAAATGTTCAGCCCAATTTTACCTTTTAAAATCTTCCAATGTTGGCAAACTATTAGTGTATTGGCTGTCAGTATGCATGCACTCTGGGGTTGAAAGGGGGAGATTATACCCTAACCAGAAAATATTCAACCACCTTAAGGCCATCTGTCTATCACTTACAGTTTCTTTTTTCTTCTTGGCTTTGCTTTCTTCAGATTCACTTTCCGACTTCCTCTTGTTGGAATCAGTTTTTTCAACAGTTTTCTCAACAGTAGCCTTTTGATTTGCAAGGAAACCTTCAATTAATTCTGGGCAGTCCAAGTTTTCCTCTGGCTCCCATGTGTTGTCAGCACTGCAATAAAAAAAACATATGGTTAATTGCACAGCAATTTAATTCCTCTTGTTTGCATGTTTGTGAAACAAGCCATGGGTAGGATACGTTGCCTTGCAGTTTAGGGCTCCATGAGTGGCCTGTAAATATAGAAGTAGTAGATTTTTCCTCTTCACACTAGTCACTCAGCCTATTCTGAATCAAGTCCAGTTGGAGCCTTGCAACTGTAGTAAAATTTAGCAACTGGACAATAATGCATGCCACCTCAACTGTCTGTTCTGGAAAAGTGCCATTTAACATGTCTAGAAGGGACATTACAATTTAACCAAAAAGGCCTTAACAGTCAAACTCAGATGTCAGAAACAGCATAAAATGTGTCTAACTGAAAGACGTGTATGAGTTAGTTTTACAAGTTGTCAAACTTTGCAGTCGTGGTGCCAAAAATGGTCAGTACATTACTTAAATAAAACACTACTAGCACATGATTTTAAACCCCCCGCCCCCCGGTCTTAATTTCAGACAACTTACTCTCCAAAGCCCTTCCACTTCAGGTAGTATTCAACCTTGCCATTTACAACACGCCGATCAATGACCTTTTCTACAACAAATTCTTCAGGCTCATTCTCCTCCTCTGTTCTTTTGCTTTTTCCATTTTGCTTCTTTCCCATTTTGACCTGAAAAACAAGGAGAAAAGTTCTCAGTGGTTAACTGAACTGAAGGAAAAAAAATGGTACTGAAAAGACCTTACAGCTAAATCTTGTCCTTACCAGCTTCACTAGAAACTATACTCAAATCAATGGACACTGCAAAACAAACCTCACTCCGCCTCAAAAAAAGAAACAAACCTTGGCAGTGTAATGTCTCAACTTGGACCTAACCCCAATCTTTCAGGATTCCTAATATAGGCAAGAGCAATCCCAGATCTGGATAGGATTGGTGTGGAAAATAAGCCTTCAAATCAATCTTGTTCTCTCCATCATATTAAACCCAGAATTTGCCATACTAAGGAGAACAGACACTTTCCACACCCTTTAAAAACTACAGAATGCACAAATGTGCATGGGCAGATCTCCTGATATGCAGCTTCCTTTGGTTCCAGTTCTACATCTAGATCCAGTTACTGTTAGACTATTAGAAACTGAAATAGACTTTGCGTAAACTCCATCTCCGTTTTCCCCCATCATGTTATCCTTACAGCTCGAAGAAATTGCATTTCACAAGGCTCACACTTTCAAAAACGTGTTGAAAACCACCATATTTACTTCATAACACTACCTGAGAAACAGTAGCGTTTTGTTGAGTACTTGAAGGTTTGCTTCCAGGCAATTTTTGACTACCCTGTGGCTTAGGTGTCACAATGGCTGACAATTGCATTCTGTCTGCCTCAAAACCTAGATTTTTCCTTGACTAAGTCTGTGAATGACAAAAAGTAGGATTCACACATGTTTGACAGTGACAGGAGTTAAGTTTAAAAAAAAAGTAACAATTGCTTATTTAATATACAAAGCTATTTCCCAGACCTCATGTTATAACAAACACCATTCATTGTTAGATATTTCTGCTAAAACAAAACCCCCCACACACAGTACCCCCCTAGTCTTAAAAGGCGCGCGCTGTGTAAAGGATATAATTGTATGCTGCAACAAAGCTGTTAAACTGTTGACGGAGTGGGGTGGGGGTTTGAGGATCCGATTAACTTCCCATGTCGGGTCGATTTGGAATAAACTCAGTTTGGGATTCTTGCATGTTGGATTAAGAGTTGGTGCACTGAAACGCTACATTTCACACTGCTTTTGAATAAAAAAAAAGTTCAACTTTAATTCGGCACTTGTTTTGTACTGCGTTTTAATTAAACGAAGAAAAAAGGCAGAATACTGCACACGAGACGAAAGTGGTACACTTAATTTAACTATTCACAATCGCAATAACCTACTCCAGTATATCGTTACAACTTTGCTACATAGATTTAGAAATTAAAATGCACACAATTCCAGATATGGTCCCAAACAGCTACTGTTATGGTCAAGTCAAAATAACTCTATACTGTACAAGACTACCACATAGGTAAACATTACATGAAAACAATTGCGACTTACCCATAAAACCCGCAGAGGAGTCTCATAACAGTAAAGCCAACCGCACGTTAAACACTGGGAATGCGCGCTATGAGAACTGCCTGCTTTTGTGTGCTTACAATCCAGCAAGTCGAGATCTACTTGAGCAATTACATGAGAAAAATAAATAAATGTATTTCAGACCTCCAAACCATGAAATTATATTACTGCATTGCCGCGTAGAGCAAATGCGTAAGAAAACGTTGTGGACATTTGCAACAACCGAACCAATCTTACCGTTACATAAAAGGAACAAAAAAAAAAAACGACTAACCGTACATGCTCCAGTGGAAAGTATAAATACTGTAGCCTTAGGAAAACGTTTAACAGCAGTGTTAACAAAATGCAATACCACGGCTGGTATTTGCCACCCTATTGATTTCCATAGCAGAAACACACCACCCCTCCCCCAGTTACATTAAAATAGCTTCACTCCTTCCAAAAACAAATCCTACAAAAAGCGAACATAGGATATGTACTTTCAATTAACAGTGTTTATTTTTAGAGTTGAGCTCATGATGCACTGTAGAGAAAACATGTATTACGTTCACTTTAATTTCAGCAAGCCTACGAAGCGAGATAGGCGGCCGCAATGCAGACCAAAGCCCGTACCGTGACGCTTACATTTTTCGTCTCAATAAACAATTTCTTTACATCCGAGACTGTTAGCATACGGGGAAACTTTATAAAATAGGTTGTCAAAACAGCTCTTGTTTGATAAAGAACCAGAAACTCTCGACGTCATTTTGATTATTATTAAATTACACCGGCATTCGATTCGGCACCGATCGCTATTATCGCTTGAAATGTAATTTCAGTTTTACAACGCCACAGAAAAATGTGTTATTTCTTCTCGAATCTTTCATAAATTTCCATGCGGAGCAGCCCCATGACTTACCTTTTCCCAAAGCTATCACAATGGCCCGCCCTCAAGCTGCCCCTTCTCCAGACTCTCGCTGCCGCCAAATCCCGCACGGCTCTTATACCGGCAATGCGCATCTGCCACCGTTATTATTATTATTACAAATATAGATTTACAAACATTCCCATTGATTAGTGTATCTGATTTAAAAACCTACTCTATATCTTAAAAAAATAAAATCGTTAGTTATATATTTTTTTACATTTCCCGGGGATCTGCGCCGTTTAAAAGGTTAAGGGTTATTCTCAAAAGGAGTCACGTCACCTACGTCGAACGTGGGTAGCCATAGATATAAAAACCCAAACTAGCACACAAGCGCTCCAGTATGGAAACCGGCGGCCACGCTGCACAGGGAGAGAAGTACCCTTCATTAAAAGCGGAGATACAAAATAGGTGTTTAATTGTTGTTTAAACTTATTTATAACAGTAATATATTATAACTACAAATATTACGTGAAAATATGGATTTACAAAAACATATTTGCTTTGATTGTTAAATAAAAATAAAAAACGCTGTCATTGAAATTACTGTATCATTATCCGATTAAGTGAAAGTCTGATTTTCCGGTTATATTAAATGGAAAATGTGCTTTGTCATTATCATTACCTGTTATTATTTTACCTGGTCAAACATAAATAACTTATCTGTGACTTGACAGTCTAGTTAAGAACCTTGCGTGGCTTCTGCTACAAACTATAGATGTGATCAAAACATAAAACCTGACTCCAAGCAGACAACACTCAGATGCATTAGCTAGTCGTCGTTTTCAGCACAGGCTAAATTAAAACACCTACATTCTTAACTCCTGGAAAGTGAAATTCCGTGGGTATAGCATGATCCCTCAGTCTTATTGTTTGCCAGTCAAACAGATCTTCTGAAATGCTAGCTGCACAACTGTATTTTCTCGATATCCAGAGGTTTGTTTGTTTGTTTATTTATTTATTTATTTATTTTGTCAGAAGCCTGTTGACGACAGCGATTCTCCATTGATACATTTTAAAAGGATTATTCGGAAACCTAACAATATTAAAACATTTCACTGAAAAAAATAAAAATAACGTATATTTTTGTTTTTATAAATTAACTTTCGCACTATTAACTCTTAATATGGCACAGCGTTGTAGTAGCCTATACGTTCCAATTGACTCAATTCTCTCTCTCTCTTTCTCTCTCTCTCTCTCTCTCTCTATATATATATATATATATACACAAACACACTACCGGTCTAAAGTTTTAGAACACCTCCATTTTTCCAGTTTTTGTTAAAATTTACGCAGTTTAATGTCTCAGTGTACTCTGAAATTAAAGCATAGAAAAAATAAACAACTGGAGATAAAAAAAGAAATCATGGAATCGTTTTGTTTAACAAAATTTAATCTAAATTTTTCACTCATCAAAGTAGCCACCTTTTGCAGATATAACAGCTGAACACACTCGTGGCATTCTTTCTACAATGGAAATCAAATATTGTTCGGAAAGTTCTTCCCAACACTGTTGCAGAAGTTCCCACAAATGTGTTGCACTTGTAGATTGCTTTGCTTTCACCCTTCTGTCCAGTTCATCCCAAGCCAGCTCGATGAGGTTTAAGTCTGGAGACTGTGCTGGTTATTCCATTATTTGAAGCCTACCGTCTTGTTCTTTTCTTCTAAGGTAGTTCTGACATAGCCTGGAGGCATGTTTTGGGTCATTATCCTGCTGTAGGATGAACCCCTGACCAACTAGGCGTATACCAGAGGGTATTGCATGGCGCTTCAAAATGCTGTGGTAGCCGTTTTGGTTCAGGGTGCCACACTCTGTGCAAGTCGCCAACTCTGAATCCAACAAAAGAGCCCCAGACCATCATGCTTCCTCCTCCATGTTTGACAGTTGGTGTACACACCGAGGAACCATCCTTTCGCTTACTCGATGGTGTACAAAAACCCTACGTGATGAACCGAAGATTTCAAATTTTGATTCATCGGTCCATAAGACCTTCTTCCAGTCTTCAGTAGTCCACTGGCGGTGCTTCATGGCCCAGGCAAGCCTCTTTTTCTTATTTTGCCATCTTAGCAATAGCTTTCTTACTGCCACTCGACCTGTCAAACCTGCAGCACAAAGTCTTCTCTTCACAATTGAAACTGAAACTTGCTTACTTCAATCAGTGTTAAGCTGTGCTTGAAGCTGTTGTCCTGTGAGCCGCCTATCACGCAAGCTGTTGACTCTCAGAAACTTGTCTTCTGATTCTGTTGTGGCTTTGGGTCTGCCAGACCTCTTCCTGTCAGAGTTTCCTCCAGTTTCCAAGTGCCTTTTGGTGGTGTAGGAAACTGTACTCACTGACACCTTGGCTTTGCAATTTCTCAAAAGGAAAGACCTACACTTTTAAGGTTTATAATGGTCTGTCTGTCTTCCTTTGTTAATTACCTTTTTCTCACCATTATGATAGCAATATACTACTTCCTTCAGTACAATACTGTCCAAATAATGCTTAAGAGGGTGTAGTAACACAGTCTGTTCCAACACTGCTTTTATACAGACAGAGGGTTTGTAAGTAATTAACAAAAGTTGGGACATCTGTAGGAATTGTTAGCATCAACTTTCAAGGCATAATTTACTTCCATTGCTGCAGAACAGCTGTAAGTTGTTAACCCATTACTTGTTCCCTGAAAAAGGCCTTTTTGTATAACTCTGAAATGTACATTATTTTTCAGTTTTTGGTAACCTAAACTTTTTTTTTTTTTTAACCTCTGGCAGTTTACCGCTTACCTTTGTACCATTTCAGGTTATTCGCTGGACTTGAACTGCTTAAATTTCAATAAAAACTGGAAAAATGGGGGTGTTCTAAAACTTTTTTTTGTGTGTGTGTGTGTGTGTATATATATATATATATATATATATATATATATATATATATATATATATATATATATAATTACTGTAGCGTGCACGGGGAAGACGGCAGCAGGGCTGGTAGGTGTGATCCTTGCGGGGGAGCCGGCTCTTTTGTACAGCGGTATCGGGGCTATGCTTTTAGTGCGAGACTCCCAGGTTTACGCCCGCCCTCCACCTGTGTGTGGATTGCCTCGCCCTGTGTGAGGCGCCTGCCTGCTTTAGCCAAGATCGCTACAATGCTATTGCTCCTTATTATACCTGTATTTACTCCTGCACTTAAACTGCCTTAATTTAGCTGTATCTACAATACTTGTAACACACTTATCTAACCCTGATGTCACTAGTGCCATATTATCGGCTCCAGTTTGTTCTGCCCCTTACTTTAACTTTTACTTTATCTTGTACTTGCTCTTATTAGGATTGAAGTTATTGTGTATTGTACTTGCTCTGACTGTCTGAAGTTATTACCATTCTTGCTTTTATTTGAACTGTAATTCTTTAAAGTACTGTATTGTAGCGTGCACGGGGGAAGGCAGCAGCAGGACTGGTAGGTGGCGTAATCACACAGAAAGACATAAACCCGATATACATTCCTTACAAAGGAGCCGGCTCTTTTGTACAGCGGTATCGGCGCTTTGTTTTAGTGCGAAATCTCCAGGGTTTGCGCCCGCCCTCTGCCTGCGTGTGGGTTGCCTCGCCCTGTGTGATGCGTTAACCAAGATCGCTACAATATTGTAGCGATCTGTGCATTTATATGATGGTGTTTTGTGTACTGTAATCCCCACTCTATTGGTTTCCTTTCCCCTCTTTATTCCCGCAGTTGCTTGTTTAGCTTTGCCTCTGTGCCTGTCTGTGTGTAGCCTGCGTACGTGGTGCTTTCTGTGTCTCCCTAGTGGTTGTTTGTTGTTCGTGCCCAGCTGGTTCCAGTATGCGGACGAGGAACAATGTAAACTCTAGTACCCGCTCACCATAAAGGGGCAGAGCTATACTATAAACAGGGCGCTACACCGCCAATATTGTACATAAGAACATAAGAAAGTTTACAAACGAGAAGAGGCCATTCGGCCCATCTTGCTCGTTTGGTTGTTAGTAGCTTATTGATCCCAGAATCTCATCAAGCAGCTTCTTGAAGGATCCCAGGGTGTTAGCTTTAACAACATTACTGGGGAGTTGATTCCAGACCCTCACAATTGCCTCCTATTTTCTGTTCTGAATGCCCCTTTGTCTAATCTCCATTTGTGACCCCTGGTCCTTGTTTCTTTTTTCAGGTCGAAAAAGTCCCTTGGGTCGACATTGTCAATACCTTTTAGAATTTTGAATGCTTGAATTAGGTCGCCACGTAGTCTTCTTTGTTCAAGACTGAACAGATTCAATTCTTTTAGCCTGTCTGCATATGACATGCCTTTTAAGCCCGGAATAATTCTGGTCGCTCTTCTTTGCACTCTTTCTAGAGCAGCAATATCTTTTTTATAGCGAGGTGACCAGAACTGAACACAATATTCAAGATGAGGTCTTACTAGTGCATTGTACAGTTTTAACATTACTTCCCTTGATTTAAATTCAACACTTTTCACAATGTATCCGAGCATCTTGTTAGCCTTTTTTATAGCTTCCCCACATTGTCTAGATGAAGACATTTCTGAGTCAACAAAAACTCCTTTTTCATAGCTTCCTTCTCCAATTTCATATGATATTTATAATGTACATTTTTATTTCCTGCGTGCAGTACCTTATACTTTTTTCTATTAAATGTCATTTGCCATGTGTCTGCCCAGTTCTGAATCTTGTCTAGAGCATTTTGAATGACCTTTGCTGCTGCAACACTGTTTGCCACTCCTATTTTTGTGTCATCTGCAAATTTAACAAGTTTGCTTACTATACCAGAATCTAAATCATTAATGTGTGTGGTTGCAGAGAGCATTGGACTCTAACAGGGTGCTTGGAGATAGGATCCTAAATAAATAAAGCCTTTTGAACTGATTTCAGCGTGTTGCATATGTGGCAATATTTTAAATGTAGTTCAAATAAAAAAACAAAAACAACCCATTATACTGCATACACATTATATATACAGTGCTGTGAAAAAGAAGTTGCCCCGTCTGATTTTCTGCTTTTTTCCAAAATCTAATATTAGATAAAAGGGACCTTGAGTGAACAAATAACTCAAAATGTTGATACTTATTTCATTTATTTATTAAAGTTATGCAACACCCAGTGCCCCCGT